>NW_004949152.1:1873526-1953925 GCF_000317375.1 Microtus ochrogaster | reverse complement strand
AAATTGTGAACACCACCAACAGAAGTCAGATATCCTTAATGTCCACTTTTTCCTTCCTTCGTCGGTCACTGTGGTTTGAAGGATGTACATTCGTGCTGACTAACCAGCCAACAGCCTGCACAGATCTGTGCCACACAGCAATCTCACAGGGCAGTATGCAGGACCAGGACTATGCCCCAGCAGTGGTGCTTTGCTTCTGTAATGAAAGTGTATTGTGGTGACGTCTTCCTGCACAGTTCTGGATGGCACCGTCCACAAGGCTTTGTCTCTTTTTTACCTCAACAGGAAACTGATGAGACTGTGCTAACTAGGTCATCTGCAACTGTAGCTACACAGCGTGAGCCAGCCCTTTTCTACTCATGCAATTGAGCATGAGACCTGAGCTAGCTATCAAGGCCAGATTTGACTAATTTCTGTGGTCCTACAGTTGGGTCATCAATTATAGAAAGAACATCTTTCTTCCATTTCTCTCCCACGCATTCTTTTAAGTTGCCATATAAATTTTCATGTGTTTATAATGAAGTCTGAGAGGCACTGGGTGCTTGCTAGAGTGTCTGGGCAAGCAATGTACAAAGGCCGTGGGAGTGGTAAATGGAGAATGAGGCTCAGTCTCACTCCAACATGGCATCGGGGCTTCCACAATAGCCAAGCCCATGCCTGCCATCTCATAGTGGACATTTTCCAATGGCTTACACAAAATACTGTGAAGAAGTCAATGTTACCCTTCTTTTTTAAATTATACTCTATTGAGGTAAAAATACATATATAATAAACTGTATACCTATTTAAACTACAAAATTAGTTATTTGACATTTAATTCCTAACTAAAATAGCAAATATTGGCCTGAAGATGGCTCAGTGGGTAGAGGTACCTGTCACCAAGGCTGATGACCGAATTTGATACCTGAAACCTAGATGGAAGGGGAGAACCAATCTCCAAAAGCTGCTCTTTGGGCTCCAAATGTGTAGCATACACACATGGACATGCACATGCAAAATCAATACATGTTGTTAGAAAGGCAGTGGATCTAGCCAGCACTCCTGTTTCCTCTGGAACTTTCTCTTTTCTCCCACCCACGCTTTCACAGGCTACTTACTAGCTTCCTGTCTATTCAGAATTGGTTCACTTTTATTACACTTTATATTAACAAAATGAGAGAGCACATAGTCTTTTTTATCTCACAATTCCTGATTTTAATTTCAAAAAGTCAAAACTAAAGAATAATCCAATTGATAATACTGAACCCAAAGAGAACATAAACCATCTAGGACACAAACTGGCAACACGCTCAGCAAGGACCTTGTATTCTATGCAGGAGCCCCAGGATGGCCTGAGGAGAGAGAGACAACAGCCGAAGAGTGTTCACCCAGCACTTTTGCCAAGAGGTGGGTGTCATGCGGTGGATCCACCCTGAATGGTGTGCACACACGCTCCCACAGAGAAAGCAGAGCAGAGGCAGGGAAACAACAGTTTAAATGCGGTCACCTTCTGACTCCAGTTCTTCCGTTATTTCTGTTTCATCTTCAGAGGAAGCTGCACTCTGCGATGCAAGCTGACCCTCAGATAGGAAAGAGATGTCATCTTCTTTTCCTTGCTCCGTTCTCTCTATGGTTTCCTCTACCTCAGCCACACTGCTTTCCTGAGATACATGTAGAAGAGACCAACAGTGCTGTACTTACTCATGCTTGGGTTACATTTTACAGCATTCTTATTGGAGCACTCTATAATAAAACATGGACATTTGAGACCTGAGTACACAGGCATCTAACTGGACATAGTGTCTCATGCCCATAGTTCTAGCACTCAGAGGCAGGAGGATCACAGTGAGTTTGTGGCCAGCATGGGCTGCGTAAAAAGTGATTTCCAAGCCAGTCTGGGCTACAAGTGAGCTTCTGTCACTAAACCACACTACCTCCTCCTCCATCACCATCACCACCACCTCCTCCTCTACAATCTCCACCTCTACCACCACTACCACCTCCTCCTCCACCACCTTCTTTGCCTCCTCTTCCTCCTCCTCCACCACCACCTCCTCCTCTACAATCACCACCTCCATTTCCACCTCCACCACCACTACCACCTCCTCCTCCACCACCACTCCACCACCTCCATTCCTACATCTTCCCCCCACTCTACCTCTGCAACTACCTCCACCGCTCAAACAACAAAACACAAAGAGCTAGGCAATATAGCTATTAAAGATTCATTAGAAAACCGTCACTTAGATTGTAGAAATAGATTAAAACATGCAGGTCAATAAAAATCCAAATATACATTAAGAATGAAGAATGCAAGTTGGGCTGGTGTGGTAGTGGTATCAATAATACCAACCAATACATGGAGGAAGAGGCAGGAGGACATGGAATCCAAGGTCATCCACAGCTACAGAGTGAGTTTGAGATTAGCCTGGCATACATAAAATCCTGTCTCAACAAAACTAAACAAAATAATAAAGGATGTATTAATCTCAAAATGACTTTAACATTGATTTTAGTTTATATGCTTATATATTTCATGCCCATTATGGATAACTATATCTGCTATATTTATCAATATAAAAATCTTTCTATCATGAGGAAGTCATATTCAAAAGTAGAAAAAAATGCTATGATTTCTTGAATCATGTCTAACACACAAGATAAAGTCTTTTAAGTCACAAAATAAACCTTTCAAAACAATTTTAATACAAAGGCATACCTTGGAAGAATATGTAACAGCTGACATGCTATTTTCTGTTTCTGGTGTGTGTTCCATTTCTGGGGAATTGTCTTTTATATCTTTAGGAGGAGGAGGAGAAGTCTCCTTGAATTAATGGGAAAAACAATTTATATTATTTTATATTCATTACAAGAGTAGTTTTAGACTGGTTCACACTTGACTGTAAGATCAAGAAGCAGTATGAGGGAAGGGAGACAGAATTTATACAACTCCTTTGAAGAGTCTTTTGTACAAGGGAGCAGAAGACTCAGATGGGAGCTGGAAAAGACTATGGGGTCATGGAGGGTCTAACTAAAGGACACAAAATGGCAGCATAGTAAAGACATGTGGGTTTACTGTCTCTTCTTAGGTCAGAAAGGCACAGCGCATCTATACTCTCAAGTGTCTGCTACAGGAAAGGGACTGGTATTTGGAGTGTCTGTTACTCACAGGACTCAGGTGCGGCGTGGTATCCACAAAAGAAACCTTTTTGTCCACAAGTGTTAAACGCTGTCTTGGTTTAGGTTTTGGTGGCTAAGAGAAAACAATATGTCAGACTATGTTGAGTGTTACATTTTAGAGGAGGCTTCAGCTAGTTTCAGTGGAATTATTTGACTATTAAGTTTATATATAAAGCACTATAACTGAAATTGAAAGCCATCTTTACTCACTACAACTGATGTGACACCCAAGGATGTTGGAGGTAGTTTCTGAACAACCTCTGGCTCTTCTCTGCATATGAACTTTCCTAGGTCTTCATTAGTTATTGATCCACTTGGGGGAAGGTAGGTGAATTTCCATTTTAATATAACTTGGATGGTTCCTGCAGAATGCTTTTCATTATCCATTAACTCAAATATCCCTGCAAATTATGAAAATCATTTTTACCAATGCCAGAGCCAAGCCTTGTTATTCTAAGAATTACAGCAGAGGCCTGGGAACCCACAGGCCACGCACACCAAGGAAGCAGCTAGCCTAACTGTGAATCGTCACGTCTCCCACTAAACCTCTAAATCCAATCCTACATCTTATCCCCAGCTCTGCTGCAGAACATCTACTATAGTCGTCCCTTCCTTTCAGACCTATCACCAATGATCACACAGATCTTTTCCTCCTACCTCCCTTCCCCTGGCTCATACCATGATCCCAGCCTCATGGGTCAGGGATAGAGGTAGGCTAACTGCAGACCTTCTTTTCTCCTCCTCCTCCTCCAAATCCAACCCCCCTTCTGCATCTCTGTAGCAGACCACCTTGCCCCTCCCTATTCCCATATATAGTAAAACACACAGGTCTCCCCCTCCAACCTTTCTTCACCCCACTCATTGCTTGATCCCAGCCCCCAGCTCTAGCAGGGAACCCGTGGGCCACTCCTGTCAGGAAAGCAGGTAGCCTTCTCTCTTTCCTTCTCTCCTCCCAAGACAATCCTCCAGTTTCATCCCAACTCTGTAGCAGACTACCTGCTGTGATCTCCCCTCCTCTCTGCTCCATCTCCAGCAGATCATCACACAGATCTCCAACCCTCCTCCCCACTCATCCTGCTGTCCCCACCCAACCCCAGCAGATCACACAGATCTCCTCCAACCCTCCTCCCCACTTATCCTGATATCCCAGCCCCAACCCCAGCAGGCTTTCTCTGGGAACCCACCAGCCAAATCTGACAGAGAAGCAAGTAGGCCAGCAGAGCAGGTAGACAGACAACCTTCAGATCTTCACTCTCCCCTTCTCCATATCCAATCCCCTAGTCTCATCCCCAGCTCTGAAGCAGACTACCTGTGTGGTCTCTCCTCACTCTCTGCCCCCATTCTCAGGGGATCATGCAGATCCTGGTGGAAACCCTGCTTTTCTTCCTCTTGTGGACCCCTTCATCCACCCCTTCCTAACACATCTCTACCCCTCCTGTGGACCCCTCAGCCCATACTCCTAGCCCATACCCATTCCTAAGTGTCAGGTTCCAATACCTAGAAACCTTTTACCTAGAACCCTTAGTAGCTACACTTATCAGGATCCCACAAGAATACCTCCCAGCCACCACACTCTCCTTAGAACCACAGAGGGCAACAGAAATCAAAGAACAAAACACCCATCCAACAAAGACAAGACAAGATATCAGAACCCAGAACTAAAATCTTGTCAACCCAGATGTCTAGATGCCAGTGTAACAATACAACCATTAACAGCCAGGACAAACTGTTTCACTAGAGCCCAGCAATGCTATCTATCACAGTAGGCCCTGCATATTGCAATATACCCGAAGACCAGGACAAGAGAACCTTAAAATAGCTTTTATGAATACGATAGAGAATATTAAAGAGAAAATGAATAAATCCCTTAAAGAAATATATAAAAACACAAACAGTGGAAGGAAATGAATAAAATAGTTTAAGACCTGAAAGTGAAAACAAAATCAATAAGGAAAACCCAAACTGCAGGAAATCTGGAAATAAAAAACTCAGGAACTTGAACAGAAACCTCAGAGGCACCCTAGCCAACAGAATACAAGCTATGGAAGAGAGAATCTTACTCACTGAAGACAAAAATAAGAGAAATGGATACCTTAGTCAAAGAAAATGTTAAAGCTAAAAAGATCCCGGCACAAAACATACAGGAAATCTATGATACCATGAAAAGACCAAATCTAAGAATAATAGGGATAGAGGAAGGAGAAGAAACTCCAGTAAAAGGCAAAGAAAGTATTTTCAACAAAATCCTAGAAGAAAATTTCCTTAACCTACAGAAGGAGATGAGAATCAAAGTAGAAGAAGCATGCAAAATACTAAATAGGCCGGACTAGAAAAGAAAGTCTTCTTGGCACATAATAATCAAAATTCTAAATGTACAGAGCAAAGAAAGAATATTAAATATTAAAAGCTCCAAGGGAAAAGAACAGCATAATATATAAAACATATAAAGGCAGACTTATTAAAATTATACCTAATTTTTTTCATTGATTTTTATTGAGCTCTACATTTTTCTCTGCTCCCCTCCCTGCCTCTCCCCTCCCTTCTTCAACCCTTTCCCAAGGTCCCATGCTCCCAATTTACTCAGGAGATCTTGTCTTTTTCTACTTCCCATGTAGATTAGATCTATGTAAGTCTCTCTTAGTGTCCTCATTGTTATAAGAGTTCTCTGGGATTGTGGTTTGTAGGCTGGTTTTCTTTGCTTTATGTTTAAAAACCACCTATGAGTGAGTACGTGTGATAACTGTCTTTCTGTGTCTGTGTTACCTCACTCAAAATTATGTTTTCTAGCTCCATTTTCCAGCAAAATTCAAGATGTTGGTTTTTTTTTTTCTGCTGTGTAGTACTTCATTATGTAAACATACCACATTTTCCTTATACACTCTTTGGTCGAGGGGCATTTAGGTTGTTTCCAGGTTTTGGCTATGACAAAAAAGCTGCTATGAACATAGTTGAGCACATGTCCTTGTGGCACGATTGAGCATCCTTTGGGTATATACCCAAAAGTTATACCTGATTTTTTTTTTCGAGACAGGGTTTCTCTGTAGCTTTTGGTGCCTGTCCCGGAACTAGCTCTTGTAGACCAGGCTGGCCTCGAACTCCCAGAGATCCGCCTGCCTCTGCCTCCCGATTGCTGGGATTGAAGGCGTGCGCCACCACCGCCTGGCTTATACCTGATTTTTTAATGGAGACCTAAAAGCCAGAAGGCCCTGGACCAATGTGCTAAAGACTCTAAGAGACCACAAATACCAGACCAAACTATACCCAGAAAAACTTCCAATCACTATAGATGAAAAAAGATGATATTCTATAATAAAGTAAAATTAAAGCAATATCTATCTACAAATTTGTAGAAGATTTCTATAGCTAACCTAAAGAGGTTAACTAGATCAAAGAAAATGTAAGAAATATAAGAAATAAGTAATCCCAGATCAGACAAGTCAAAAGAAGGGAAATATATACACATACATAAGCACCACCACCAAAGTACAGGTCAATGTTCTCTCTCAACATCAACAGTTCAAATTCCCCAATAAAAATCACAGACTAACAAAATGAATGCAAAAACAGGATCCATCCTTCTGCTGCATCCAAGACACACACCTTAACATCGAGGATAGAAATGATTTCAGGATAAAGGATGGGAAAAGATAATCTAAGCAAATGTACCGAAGAAACAAGCTGGTGTAGCTATCTGTCTTAGTCAGGGTTCCCACTGCTGTGATAAAACACCATGATCAAAAGGCAGGTGGTTGAAAAGGGTTTATTTGGCTTTTACTTCAACACTTCACTGAAGAAGTCAGGATGGGAATGCAAACAGGGCAGGATCCCAGAGGCAGTAGCTGATGCAGAGACAATCAAGGGATGCTGCTTACTGGCTTACATCCCCTGGCTTGCTCAGCCTGCTTTCTTAAAGAACCTAGGACCACCTGCCCAGAGATGGCACCACCCACCCTGGGTTGGGTCTTCCCCCACTGATCACTAATTGAGAAAATGCCTTAGAGCTAAATCTCATGGAGGCATTTCCTCGACTGAGGCCTCTTCCTCTCTGATGACTCTAGTTTATGTCAAGTTGACACACAAAACTAGCCAGTACACTAGCCATTTTAATATCTGACAAAATGGACTTCAATCAGAAATTAATCAGAAGAGACAAGGAAGGGTACTACATACTCATCAATGGAAAAATCCACCAAGAGGACATTGCAATTCTTAACACAAGGCCATCCAAGTTCAGAAAAGAAACATTATTACAGTTGAAATCACAAATTGACCTCTCACATGCTGACAGTGGGAGACTTCAGTACCCCACTCTCACCAACAAATAGGTAACCCAGACAAAAACTAAACAGAGAAATGCTGGAGCTACCTGACATTATGAACCTAACAGATATTTACAGAACATTTCATCCATATACAAAAGAATATTCCTTCTTCTTAGAACCTCATGAAACTTTCTCTAAAATTGACCATGCACCTGTACACAAAGCAAGTCTCAACAGATATAAGAAAGTTGAAGTATTATCCTGCATCCTATCTGATAACCATGGATTAAAATTGTATGTCATCAACAACACAAACAACAAAAAACTTACAAACTCATGGAAATTGAACAACTCACTACTGAATGAAAAATGGGTTTCCAGAAATTAAGAAATTAAAGACTTTCTAGAATTAATGAAAATGAATACACAATATACCCAAGTTTATGGGATGTAAGGAAGGCACATTCATAGCACTCAGTACTACATAAAAAGTAAATCAGGGAGATCTTATACTAGTAACTTAATAGCATATCTGAAAGCTTGAGAACAGAAGCTGTCAACATTTCTAATGGGGCATCCTTTTAATACTGTTCCTCATATTGTGGTGTCCCCCAACCATAAATTATTTTCATTGCTAATTCATAATTCTAATTTTGTTACTGTTATGAATCATAATGTAAATTATCTGTGTTTTCCAATGACCTTAGGTGACTTAGATGATCCCTATGAAAGGGCTGTTTGACTTCCCCTCCCAAGTATCGCAACCCATAGGTTAAGAATCACTGGTTTAGAATAAAAAGAAAAAAAAATCATACCCAAAAGGAGGCAGCAAAAACAATCAAACTCAGGTCTGAAATCAATAAAATAGAATTTTAACATACAAAGAATCAATGAAACAAAGAGTTGTTTCTTTGAGAAAATCTTTAAGATTGATAAACCCTTATCTAAATTAACTAAAAGGCAGAGAGAGACTATCCAAGTTGAAAAAAAAATAGAAATGAAAACTGGGAAAAAAACACAACAGATATTAATGAAATCCAGGGAATTCTAAGAACATATTTTAAAAACTGTAATATACCAAATTGGAAAATATTAAAGAAATAGGTAATTTTCTTGATACATACCACTTACCAAAGTTAAATCAACATCAGATAAGCAATTTAAACAGACCTATAGCCCCAAATAAAATAGAATTAAAAGGCTCCTAACCAAAAAAAGCACATGGCCAGATGCTTTTAACACAGAATTCTACCAAATTTTCAAAAGAAGAGTTAATGCCAATACTGCCCAAATTATCCTACAAAAATATAAACAGAAGGAACATTGTCCAATTTGTTTTATGAGGCCACAGTTACCTTGATGCCTAAACCACATAGAGAACCAACAAAGAAAGAGAATTCCATAATTCCCTTTTGAACATATATGCAAAAATTCTCAATAATATACTTGCAAACCAAATCCACGAACACATCAAAATTATCATCCACCATGTCCAAGTAGGCTTCATCCCAGAAATGGTTCAGCATAAGTAAATGAACATCCACCATATAAACAAACTGAAAGACCAAACAAAACAACAATAACAGAAACTCCCACATGATCACATCATTAGATACAGAAAAAGGCTTTGACAAAAATCCCACACCCCACCATAATAAAAGTACTAGAAAGACCAAAGATACAAGGGGCATACCCAATACAAAAAAAGGCAATTTATGGCAAGCCCACAAATGGAGAGAAATTCAAACAATTCCACTAAAATCAGAAACAAGACAAGGTTGTTCACTCTTTCCATACCTATTCAGGATATACTGAAGTCCTAGCTAGAGAAGTAAGACACCTGAAGGAGATGAAGGGATACAAATTGAAAAGAAAAAAAATCAAAGTATCTTTATTTGCAGATGGTATGATAGTATATATAAGTGACCCTAAATATTCCACTGGGAAATTCCTACAGCTGATAAACACTTTCAGAAAAGTAGCTGAATACAATATTAACTCACAAAATTCAGTAGCCCTCCTATATACAAATGACAAATGGACTGAGAGAGAAATCAGGAAACAAAACCTTTCAAAATAGCCTCAAATAATATAAAATACCTTGGGGTAACTCTAACCAAGTAAGTGAAAGACCTGTATAATGAAAACCTTAAGACACTGAAGAAAGAAATTGAAGAATATATCAGAAGATGGAAAGATCCCCATGCTCATGGATTTATGAAGTATAAATGGTCATCCTATCAAAAGCAATCTACAGATTCAAGGCAATCCTCATCAAGATTCCATTACAATTCTTCACAGAAATTGAAAACAATTTTCAGTTTCATATGGAAAGATAACATGTGCAAAACAATAGCTAAAACAATCTGGAATAATAAAAGAACTGCTGGATGTATAATCATCCCAGATTTCAGGTTGTACTGAAGAGCTAGTATTGTGTTGGCACAAAAACAGATATGTTAATCAATGGAATTGAACTGAAGATCCAGACATATGTCCATACACCTATGAAAGCTGATTTTTGACAAAGGATCAAAAAACAAAACAAAACAAAACTGAGGGAAAAAAAGTAGCATTTTGAGCAAACGGTGCTGGTCAAACTGGATGTCTGCACATTGTAAGACGAATGAATCCATATTTATCATCCTGCATAAAACTCAGCTCCAAACGGGTCATAATACCAGACACCCTGATTCTGACAGAAAGGAAACTGGGGAATAGTCTTAAATTCATTGGCCCAGGAAAAGACTTTCTGAACAGAACACTGATAACATAGGCACTAGGAACCAAGATGTCCCTCAATTTAAGAATGGATGAAGAAAGTGTGGAATATTTGCACAATGGAGTATTGCTCAGCTGTTAGAAAAAAAATGACATCATAAAATTTTCAGGCAAATGGATTGAATTAGAAAAAAATCAGCCTGAGTGAGGCAACTCTGACCCAGAAGGACAAACATGGTATGTACTCACTTATAAGTGGGTATTAGCTATTGATAATAGCTAATTACAGTTCACAGACCTAGAGAAGTCAAAGAAGAGGAGAGGTCGGGGTGGGGCACACATGTATCTCCCTGAGAAGGGGAAAAGAATAGATTTTATGGGTGGACTGGAGGTGGGTGGGGATGGAACAGGAGTCATCAGGTGGGGTAGGGAGGGATGGAGGAAGAGAGTACAGGGAGAGAAAACTGGAAGAGGTGGGCATTTAGGGGGTGATGTGGACACCTAGTGCAGTAGAAACTTCCGGAAACCTAGGAGGGTAACCCTAGTGAGGACTCCAAGGAATGCAGAATAGATATGGAGCCTGAACAGGTCATCTTCTGTAATGAGGCTAGTGGTGGGACGGAAACACCAATCCAACCCACAACCTGTCCTGCCTGTAAGATGCACTGGGTTACTGTTGGTGCAGAGCTTGTGGGAGTGGAGAAGCAAGGACTAACCTGAGGCCCAAGCCATGACAGCAGCCCATGCTGGACACTGTCTGGATGGTCAGGATCTGGGAAGCTGGATGGTTCAGAGACCTAGGGTAGAACCAGACATGATATCCTGCTATACTCATAGACTGGTGCTTAGCTCAGTCACTGTCAGAGAGGCTTCCTTCAGTAGGTAATGGGAGCAGATACAGAGACCTGGACCAGATATTAGACCCAGAGCCTCCTGCATTCATGCTGTGATTGTCTTCAGCTTGGGTGTTTTGTGGGACTCCTAACAGTGGGAGTGGAGGTATCTCTGATTCTTTTGCCTGCTTGTGGGACCCTTTTTCTCCTACTGGATTGCTTCATCCAGCTATGGTACGATGGTTTATACTTAGTTTTAACTGGATCTTGCAATATCCTATTTGGTTGATATCCCTGGCAGGCCTCCTATTTTCTGATGGGAAATGGAGGAGCAGTAGATCTGGGAAAGAGAGGAATGGGGGGCTAGGAGAAGGGGAGGGAATGGAGGTTGTGGTCTGGATTTATTGCATGAGAGAAGAATATAAAAAAAGAACAAAAGTTAATAAATGGGATGACCTCATGAAATGAAACAAAACTTCTATATGGCAAAGGACAACATCATTATGGTAAAGTGGCAGGCTAAAGAACAGCTTTTTATGAAAGCAATTTCACATCCAATAGAGGGTTTATATCTAAAATATATGAAGAAATAAAAAAAACAAGGGCACCAAGAAAACAACCCAATTTAAATATGGGATGCATAACTAGAACAGAGAGTTCTCAAAGGATCAAACACAAATGGCTGAGAAACACTTAAAGAAATGTCAACATCCTTAGTCATCAGAGAAATGCAAACCTAAACTACTTTGAGATTTCATCTTATACCAGTCAGCATCACCAAGATCAATAAAGGACATGACAGCTTCTGCTGTCAAAGATGTGGGGAAAGGGAACATCTACTCATGAGTGCAGACTTGTACAACTGCAATGGAAATCAGTGTGACAGTTCCTCGAGAGGCTAGGATTAGATCTTCCTCAAAATCTAGCTATATCATCTTGGGCATATACCCAAAGGACTCTACATCCTACTACAGAGAGACTTGTTCATCCATGTATATTGCTGCTCTATTCATAATAGCCAGAAACTGGAAATAGCCTAGATGTCTATCAAGTGATGAATGGATAGTGAACATGTGACACATTTACACAATGAATACTACTCAGCTATTAAAGAAACCAAAAGTATGGACTTTTTAGGAAAATGGATGGAGCTAAAAAGAATCCTGAGTAAAAACACCCAGACCCAAAAAGACAAATTTCATGTTTTCTCTCATGTGTATACTAGTTTCTAAGCCTTTAAAAGGCATGATAAAACTTTTATAACCACAGCGGTTACATATAAGTTAGGGACTTGTGAGCATGAAGCTAGGATCTCTCAAGGAAAAAAAAAAAAAAACCAGATCATTAGTTTTTGAGAGACAGCGGAGACCTGAGTGGGAGGATTAAATGGGGAGGGAGATGGATGATAAGAGTAAGAAAGAAAATATAGGGATGGAAAACTAACCCTAATGGCTACTTGAGGGGCATATGGAAACCTACTCTCTAGAAGCTTCCCAAAATATGTATATATTTGAAAGAAATATAAATGGAGTCACCAAATAAAGGGGGAGACTATGCTCCAATGAGATATCTTTCACCACCAAATAAAATATCTAGTTCCAGAAATATATCTAGTTGAATAGTTGGCCAAGTGGTCTGCATGGATTCCCCCAAACATCCCTGGGCTCTTGCCAAGGTTATTGGCAGTTTTCCACAATCTGTATAGGTTCAAGCCAGATGTGATCCCAGTGCTGAAAGGGGGAAGTGGACACACACTCCCACTCCTAATCTAGATGCTATCTGCAACTGATACCCACTTGTAAGGGAAAAGTTGGATTTCTCCAATGGAGTCTCACTGGGTATATTTATCGCATGTAAGGGTAGGCCCTGCGCCCAGCAGTAGATGGCCAACACAAAACAAATTCCATGAGATTTTTGTAGACTTCTTGTCTTTATTTGTTTGGGCAGTTTTGTTTTGTGTTGTTGGTTTTTTGCTTATTTATTATGTTTTCTGATTTTGTGGTGTTTTGGGGGGGTTGTTTCTTTCTTCTTTCCTTCCTTTTCTCTTTTTCTTTCTTACTGCCTGTTTTCTTTCTAAAGAGAGAGGAAGTAAGGACATGGAGTTGGGTGGGTAGAGAGGTGGGAGGATCTTGGAGGAATCAATGGAGAGGAAACTATGATTAGAATATACTGTATGGAATTTTTTTTCAATAAAAATGTATGAGAAAAATTAAATTATATGACGATGAAATAGAGACCGTAAGGAGACCTATCATCCATCCTTCCATCCATCTATCCGTCTCTATCTCAAATGGTGTTAGAATACCAGCAAGTGGTAGAGTGCTGGCTTACGTGAGTCTCTGGAGACCCAGTATAGGGAGTGGAGGTGGAGGATGGCTAAGAAGAAAATAAAAAGAAGTAATAGAAATTATGGAGCTGAGAACACTACAGCAATGGAAAACAACCAACAGTGGGGCTCAGCAGGAGACATGAGTGACACAGAAAATAATACAGTCTACTTGACGGTAGAACAGTGAAACTATCAAATATAAAGAATAGGAAGAAAAAAGAAGGGTGCCATTTGACACATCAACTCACGTATCAGAAGAGAAGGGGACAAATGACGGAAGAAGTGACAGAGCTATTCAAACTGGACATGTAAAATTAGTCTACACGTACAAGAAGCTCAATAAACTGCAAGTGGAAGAAACACAAGAGGAAACACATGTAGGCACAAACTATTCAAACCTCAAAGACAGCCTTAAAATCAGCATCATGAATATGTGACTCGCAATAAGGTCAACAGGAGGCTCCTTAGAAACAATGGCGGCCCATAGCCAGTGCTTTGATGTAGGAAATGTGCTAGAAGAATAACAAAACAAAACCAAAGCCCAACAAGCCAACTACTAGCCAGCAGGATCAGCCTTCCAAATATTCAAAAGAAAAGGAAGAATATTCCAAGATAACAAGTGAACCCATTTGCCATCAGCAGGCCTGGCTTCCAGCACATATCAAATAAGCCTTCTTCAGGCTGAAAGAAAAAGACACGATGGTAACTCAAATCCATACATCTGATAGGGACCAAAAGGGCAATTACATATGTAATCACAAAAGACCAGGCAACTGTCTTTTCTTTTTTCTCTTAACTAGTTTAAAAGGTAACCATTTGAAGCAATAATTATAAAATTATATTGTTGGGTTCATAACACTCAAGACAACATATATCAAAAGGACTGAGGCAGAGTGGCATGGAGCAAGGAAATGACCCTGTGGTAAGGACATAAATCAGAGTGAGAAATGAAGCTGCTCTATAAGAAGAAATAAATACCACAAATAGTATATAGGTAAATATCAAGATCTCTACAATTACAGTTTCTCATTCTCTTAACTTCATTACAGGAGCAAGATATTACATAAAGCAATTAGAACACTTCACTGTTGTTTTTAATATATGTGGGCAAAGGGGGTGGGGGAAGGAGGAAAGACAGCAACAGGGAATCGAGGTGACTAGGATCACAACATGTTATATGCATGTATGAAAAAGTCATAACCCATTATTTTGTGCAATTAATATACATCAAGAAAAATGTCAAAATACTGGTATACATACATGGTTGTAACAACACCAAGGAGGGAAGGGAGAATGAAATAACATTAGACTTTTTATATTTTCATGTAATGAAGTTACTATCATTTTTAAGTAGACTATGAGGTATATATTATAGTCCCCCAAACACTAAAAATGTTTCAATTCCAAGCAAGGAAATAACTAAAAATATAAACAGTATTATAGATCTGAAGTACAAATATTGTCTAAAGTTAGGAAAATTAGTAATAAATCATAGACATAACACTAAGGTATACTTTAAGTTTGCTTTTCCAGTTTTATAGAATCAAGAACACACTCTTACCTGAGATACACCTGTCATGGGCAAGTGAAATCAGAGGCACATTGACCTTTCCTATGTAAATATTCTCCTGGGTATCACTATCATCAAACACATAAAAGCCCAGAGACTCTGACTTAAGGTAGCGATCCAAATCCATACTCATTGGCACTGGGAAACACATATGGTCATCAAACTGCGGGTCATTGCTACTGGGAATGATGGCTGTATCATGGTCTGGAAAATCAAAGAACTTGTACACAACATATGCGTGTGGCTGCAGGTGGCTTGCTCGGGACTGTAGGTTGCTGCAACATCTTACTGTAATGTGGAGCTCATTTAAGTTGCCATCAGTGGAATCTGTTGAACTGATCTGAGCAGTTGTGGGTGCTTGCTGACTCAACTGAAAAAACATACATATTCATATTATAGAAATAATACAATTAAAAGATAACTATCAGCTGCAAACCTTCAAACAAAATTTTATAAATGGACAAAACTACATATTTTATGATAAAATTATTTTTCTCAGCGAAAAGATTCTTATCCAAAACTAACATGCTCCAAAACTGTATGTTGAAGGATCTAGCACATGTAGAAGTTCCCGATCCTGTGTATTGGCAGCTAATATGGGCGACCAAGGATATTTGTAGAAATTAGTCCTCACATCAAGTAGACCCAAGACAAAAAGTTAATGTGATGTTCTTTAATTCTGTTTAATAGCTGAGGAGCCAAGTCAGTGGTGGGTCTGAAGAGCATCCTAATCAAAGGAGACTCATCTGCTCACCCAGAGTGTGATTTGAGATAAGCCCGAAAGGGTATAAAGCTGGATGTGAGGGCATTTCAGAAGAAATGAGCAAAAGCGCTGGGCAGAAGTGGCAACTATTCTTAGTCCCTCTGGGAACACTGAAGAGCACACTGGATGTCGGAAAGCATTTCAGGAAGTGGTGAATCTCTTCTAGCTGAGATGATCCGAGACAGAGAATGCCAGTGTTCCAGTGCTTCCTTTAGTTTACACTGGAGAGCTCGCTACTGTGCCCAGAGGAACCCTTCTGCATCGCTGTCCCTGGACTGAGTGAGAGATCTGGTCTCAGTGTCTCCCGTGTGCAGTGGAAGCCTGAGCAGGTACCACTCGGTTTACCCTGGTGAGCTTGCACTCAACCAAGCAAAGCTCAGTGGAATGCTTTATAAAGTACTTCCTCTCCCTACTACCCCTCCCACAAACAATCCATTAAAGAAGAAAACCAAGAACACACTATTTCTCATCTCAGATTCTTTTAAGGCGTGCTGTGAAGAACACTACAGAATGGTGATCTCTGGGAAGTGGGTGTCATGTCCTCTTTGGTTTGAGAGAGGATCTATGTTTACACATGGTCCTTTAAATTAAAGTCAAAGAAGCAATACATCCAGCAAAAGTAAGAAAGAAGACAATTTCCCATAACATTACAGGTACATAACATTTTATGTACCTGTACAACAGAAACACAGTTGGTCCCTAGAAGCTCGTACACTTGAGAAAATACCAGAATTTACTTTGTCTGCTCTCGATGTTTCTCTGAGCACTGGCTCATTATTTTCTCCTCAGACTCTTCATTTAGCTGGCTAACATGGTGGAATATGGCTGTCAACAGCTCCCAATTTTACATGTTAGAAACATGAAGAGTTATTTTCCTTTGCTTTCAGAAAGCAAAACATGCCTGGTCCAAAGGAGGCCAAGGGGATATTCCTTAATCATAACTGGGTGGACTACTGGATTAGAAATGGGAGCACTGACCACAAACCTAGCCACTGGTTTATGGGGCCCAGAACCACAGTCTCCAAGGAAAGAAGAAAGACAACTGTGACCATACACATCTCAACATGTTTCTCCATGTTCTTTTCCTGTCACTCACATACGGGTTCTTTTGATATCCATGTTATATAGAAGAGGCCATCAACTCCAAATTCTATTTAACTTAATTCAGTGTATTTATTAGTTCATGGCACTAATTTGAAAATGTGGCTATGAAGCCTTGGTGAAATATAGTTAGGGAAATAGAGAGCTGCATTTAAACTCCTGGGATTTAGCAAGAAAGCATCAATTTTGTATTCTATTTGCATTTCAGAAATCTAATGGTAGGAACCAGTTTGAAAGAAGCATAGAGAGTGATAGGATAGTTTTCCTTAACAGAAGTCATTAATGAAGGCCTCGTGATGTGTGATAACACCACTGTATGTCTTCTGAAACTGTCCTGAGAAGCAAAAGGGATTCCTTTGTGTCAATGGAACAGCTCTGTCTTGTGGTAGTGGTTTAGTGAGTATCTACAAGCTATAAAAATACACAGAATGAACACACAAATGACGGTGAGCAAATACTGATGATATCTGATTAAGGTATGGTGCTCAATTAATAATATTACACAGTCTCCATTTCCTGCTTTGTTTTGCTTTTCAGCACTGGGTAGTGAACCAGGAGCCTGGCAGTGCACTTGGTAGACAAGCACTATACCATAAACCTACATCCTTAGTCCTTTAAAAAATATTTGTGTTTTGATTCAGGGTCTTGTGAAGTTGCCCAGGCTTGTCTTGAATCTGTCATGCTTGTGTCCCAGTCTCATGAAGAACTGGGATGCCAGTGATGTACCCCCATTCCCAGTTTGATTTCCACCTTTCCAGATTATTCTGTTAACTGTGTAAGATGCTACAACTGGGAAAAAATGGCAAAGTATACAGAGGCCACCTCTCTATTGTTCTTGCTACTCCCTGAGAGTTTGATTATTCTTAAATAAAAGGTCAAATTAACTATTTGATGCCTATAAAAGAAAACAGTTTCAGTTAAAGTGTAGGATTTAAGGAGATAGTATAGAGTCCTGTGCTATAAAAGGGTTTTACAGTCAAACAAGCTTACCAATTGCTTTTTCTCTGGCTTCTTAAAATTTGATGTTATATATCCTAATGCCTTTGCCCGCTCTCGATAAAGTCGAATTGCTTGATCCATGGGAACTCTTAATCGGAACCAGTATTCTACTGTGCCAAAATTTGGGATGTCTCCTTTAGTTCCTACAGATAATCAATGCATGACTTACTGTTAAAACAGTCACATAAATGAAAATATACATGAGTAAAATACACCAATGGTATTATATATTAAAGGCATAAACTTTATACAGAGTAAAATAATATGACTTGTACAAATAATGTTTGATTGGGAAATAACAGAGATGAAGAAAAGTTACATCTGGAATATGAGTTTCACTGCATGTTAAATATTAAAGAGCCATATCAAACTATGATTGAGCTATTTCAACTGGTTATCATTTCAATCTTGCATATAAAGAAAAATCCAAACAGTGAATCGGATACTACACAGATTCTTCTGGATACTGTGGCATTTTTCTTTAAACAAGTTGGACTCAATCTAGCCTGACATTTACAATATACAACCTCACAATTATAAATATGGCATTCCATATTATGATTCAACTTTGGAGGGATCTTTGGCATCCCTCCACTTCTTCGTTGGACCACAAGCATATGGAAGAGGTCATAGGTATGCCAAATAACAGCACTGTCAATGTGCCCTTGTATGGTACTCGCTGTGTGCACTCCACTCAAGCAGCCTCTCCTTCTCTACCATGACCTTGCTCCGTGGAAGATTTCACAGCCCTAAGCTTCCATTGCAGAGCCTATGTTCTTATTACTGCACTGACCACTTCAGTCTGTCTGTTCACAAGAGTGTAGTATGTATACCACATAAGTTTCTTAAGGGCAAAGACTGTAGCTGCCTTCAAAATACTTCTTCCTAAGGGACTGGTACATATGGATTCTAAATAATTGTCAAAAAGAAAATTCTGTAACTTTTTATGAATGTTACCATAGTCTTTATGTATATTATGTTTATTTCGTCAATTTTTTTTCTTGGGCCATCACCGCCAATACTGAAAAAGATTTAATATCAGCCACTATTTTTAAAGCCCCCAAAGAAGAGTATTACTGCAGACATTTTTACTTGTAATATACATTAATCTATCTTTGGATGGACCTGTAGTCTTTGGTGAACAGCCAGTGTTGCTGATGACAGAAGTGGGGAAAAGGTATTTAAATCTCTTGATTTCTGAGCCAGGAATCTATTATCTAAGCAAGAGTGAATCACAAAGTAAAAGCTCTATCCAGACTCTACATTGCCCTCCTTCTACGTAAGAGGCTTCAGCTTCTGAGAACCACAAAGTCAAGTTTTCCTGCTGTACACAGGCCACTGTTTCCTTGGGTGTTCCCTCTTCCCGACCCCCCACTTCAGGAGACCGCCAACACTCAGGCATTAGTCACCTTCTCTTCTTTATCTGGATTTACTTTCAATGTGGTATTATCTGGCCCACAGGGTAAAGTATATCTAAGCTAATGGCTCTTAACTTCTAGACCTTCATCCCTACCTTCCACACAATTTACCCGTCTACCTGATGCCTCGGCTCAGATGCTTAATAGGCAGGTCCACCTTGTCCAACAAAATCTTCTATTTTCTTCTTTGTATCTGCTCCTAGTGGGGTGTCCCTTGTGAGTTGCATCACCACTTTCCTAGATGCTCTTGTCAGGAAATCTGCTTTATTTCCCTCACTGACCCACATTCAACTGATCAGCAAATATGCCCCCCTACCCCCCGCAGACAGTTTGTCTAGCTGGGACTGACCTCAAACTCACTATGACCTTGGACTTCTGATCCTCCTGCTTCTACCTCCCGAGTGCTGTGGTTACAGACCTACACCATGAGACAGGAGTCAAACCTAGGGTTCTGTGCATGCTGTGTAAGCACTTACCAACTGAGCTATTTCCCCAGCCCAGCAAATCTTCATGGAAAGACTAAAGGACAGGCTCAAGTTAATAAACATATAGCTACTTTTCTTACCACCCTTCCCCTGCCTAATAAAATAAGGTCAAATATGATTTAAAACATTATCTTATTAATTTTGCTTTAGTGAGCACACAAAGTAATGGTGTTTCGTTGTGACATTTTCCTATGTATATACTGCTATACTTTGATTGTACCTTCACTCCCCTTGCTTTTCCCCAACCCTGGCTGCCTTCCCCCAAACTGCCCTTTGGCTTTCATGCCCATCTATTCCATGACCCTCCTGTATGCCCACATCTCATCTTCTACTTTCATGACATATAAACATGTACATACACACCTGGACATGTTTAAGCATCAATTTCTCATGCGATAATAAACAATAGGTCTTCCTAATTTGGCTCATTTCTCTTAGCAGAATGATCTCCAGCACCAATAATTTTCCTATATTACTATAATGTTACCCTCTGGCTGAATGGAATTCCACTGTTTATATGTATGTTTCCTTATTGCTTCTGAGGCTGGCTCCAGGTCTTGTCTGTTGTGAACAGTGCCGCAGTTAGTACTAATGAAGGAAGCTCCTTCCGTCCTGTGGATTCTTAGCTCCGGTCTCCAGTCATAGAGCTCTGGAGCACTGTGGTCATTCACACATGCCTATAGCCTTTTCTTTATTCATATTTAAATATATTAAATGTATTTCCTTGACCTTGTCCTTATCCCTGATATTCTCTCTTGATTAGTGGAGTCTAGTCTGTTAGTGCCACTTTGCACTGTAGTTTTTTCAAATTTTCATTCACTCAAGTTTTCACATTAACACTCCCTCTGTCTTAATCTTGCAGGATTTTTAGAAATCCATTTTTCTGACTTTCCTCTCAGCGCTACTGATTTTCTCCCAGGTCCTAATCGAGTGTATTTTTGTGTCTGTGTATCTTCTTTAAGGCCATTGGTAACTTTATTAGTCATGTCTTCACCTGCCCTTTCAATGACTTCAGTGTGTCAGAGTTCAGCAGTTAAGGTGTTATGATTTTTGAGGAGTCAATGCTTCTTGCATTTTCCTGGTTCTTGTATTGTGATTTGTGCTTCAATCTGCTTGGATACTGATCTCAGTTTTATCTAAGGATTTCCTTACTGAGCCACCTACACTGGAGGGCCTACTGAGAAAAAGCAAACAGCACATCCATGCGTGGTACGAGACACCCCTAAATCACTCACAGCCCACTAGCATCCACCAGTGACCTGCTGTGCAGTGTGCTATAAAGTTAATTATTGATTTTTATTTCATATGCACTTGTGTTTTGCCTTCATGTACGTCCATGTGAGGGTGTTGACAGTTATAGGCAGTTGCGTTACAGACAGTTGTGAGTTGCTATGTGTGTGCTAGGAATTAAACCCAGGTTCTCTGGAAGAGCAATCAGTGTTCTTAACCACTGAGCCATCTTTCTGGCCCAAGGTAAACATTATTTAGGGTAAATGTGGAAATAGAAACAGTAAATGAATTAGATAAAAGAAGGATGTAGAAAACTTGTAAACAAAGAGATCAGAGTTAAATAAAAGGAAAATGAAGAGTCTGGGAAGAATGCTATGGTATCTAGAGAAAAAACAAGAGATAGAAATAACAACAATAAACAAAAAGGAGATTCCCCTCCCAAACAAGAAACCTTGAAAACATTAGAAAAATATAAGAATAAGACTAATATAAAACCCTAAACCAGTAAGATCAAGTAAAAATTCTACTAAGAGTATAGTGGGGGGAGAAGGCGAAACAAAATTAGGGATGAATAAGAAACCCATAGAAAAAGCTACTACTTTATAAGGAAACTAAAGCATTAAACAGACTTTGAATAGAAGTACTCTAAATACTATTCCCAGAAGCCATGTTTTTTTTTGTGTGTGTGTTTTGTCTTTAAACAGCAAAGTTTCAGTGCCAGTTGTAGAACACATCTCTGAGTGGTTGTCATCGCTCTTGCCCACAGAACTACAGGGGAAAACTATTGGTGATGACACCACACACTTCAGATACTGGTCACAGGACAATCAACCTGGAACTAAACTGGACGCTTCCCTCTGGTGGCTGGCTCTCATAGTGCTAGAAAGCGCTGTGGCTGCTAGGAAAGAAAAACCCTGACTGGTCATACATAGCATGGACCTTACAAGCTATAGTATCAAGCAGTCAGGCAAGAAATGCCTACTGGTGGAACAGTACCCTGACTGGTTTGGGGTAACCAATTGCTATCTGGATGGATGTGGGGACTGCCCTATGGGAGGGAATACATGCTTGGTACTATGGTCAAAAGCATATGGCTGGTAAGATCATCTAGGTCTTGAGTGGGTGGAGGTCTACAACTGTTGTTTTACTAATGAACATAAGACAAACTGTCTTCTAACGATGTTGTGTTTATACCCATAGACTACTGTTACTCTCAGCTTTGGGTAGAGAAACTCCTTTCGCAGCAGTTCATGCAAAGAGCCCTAACTGGCCAGAGAGCTAGAAATATGTGACTGTTGAGTGCTCAGTCCTAAACTGGACATCTATATGCTCCCCCAGACCCATAAGACATTTGTAGAAAAGGGGGCAGAAAGACCATAAGAGCCAGAGGGTAGGGGAGCTACTATAAAACAATTCTGGATATGGCAAGGCCATTTCAAAGGTGAACACTCAGCAGCTGTAGGTACCTTGCACAAGACATGAACAACATTTCTTCATGGATGGCGGGAGGGTGGGAGTGGGTTTGGCTCATGAGGCCCCACTCTCTCCTGAGGAGCTACTGCCAGTTAATGGTTACCAGGGGAAGAGGTAACATCTCTTCAGCAGTATAGAGATTAGTACAGTGTCCATAATCCAGGAAAGAGCCCTGTACTCGTGCTCAACCAAGCTGCCCTAACTAAACAGGAGTGGGAAGAGATGGCGAGGAGGGAGGAAGGGTAGGGAAGAAGAGTGTCAGTACAAGCAGCAGGGAGGAAGAACAAGCACACCTGCACTGGGGAGTGAGTACACACGGTGTACTTATGCTTTCCAAGTCTAGAGCTGCTAGTTAAAAATTAAAGCAATAAATTAAAAAGTATTTTGGAAGAAAAGGAAAGTGGAAACACAAAAGAAAAAAAGAATTTTAGAAAATTAAAAATAAAATGACTGACCAATAAGGAAAATTATGTGCAAACAGACAAATATAGAAAATGGAATAAATAAAACCATAACTTTTCAGTATTATGAAATGAAAACACCACTATTCCAAGTGTATTAAAAAGAAAAACATGGAAGTACAGGGGAAATTTTTTTGTGTCTTTATTTTTCAAGACTGGGTTTTTCTGTGTAGCCCTGGCTATTGTGGAACTCACTTTGTAGACCAGGCTGGCCTCAAAGTCGGAGATTCTCCTGTCTCTGCCTCCTGAGTGCTGGGCTTAAAGGTGTACACCACAGCCAAGCCAAGAAATTTTTTTAAAAAGGAACCAACAAGAGGAAGTGTTAGACTGACTTCTCTGGAGTTTCTGATAATAGGAGATGATTTCAGTGCTGTGCATAGATGTAGGGGAGAGTTATGAACTCTTATCTCTTCTGGGATCTGTGCTGGTGGTGAATCTGTATCAGACAAGTGTCTGATGTCTGCCAAAGCCTTTTCACTTTAGTTGTTACTCTTCATTACATACCACAAGCCTCTTCTGGCTCATTGAGCTTTACAGTTGGTGGACTGGGCAGGTTCTCTTGCCTTTACTATATATACATATATGCTATATATCTATAGTATATATACATACATATATATATATATATATTACATCTATATGTATGTGTGTGTGTGCACTTATCTTCTCCTCTAGGCTTAGGCGTTGTCTGCCTTATTTACCATTTACCACTAACTAGTATTCCTATAACTCAGTGTTGACATATCTTCAGAAGCATTTGAAGAATGTAGTACAATGAACATTTTAAGTATCAATATCAAAATAAACATTTGACTTCCTAAAGTTTAATGGCTATTTATAAAGATCATAATCATTAATAGCTATTTTGCACCACCATTCATGATATTAAAGATAGTTCAATCACTTGTAAGCAAAGATCTGTCCCTATCCAAAATGCCCTTAATGTATAAGATAGGAAACAAATTAGGGGCTGGAGAAATGGCTCAGTAGTTAGGAGCAGTGGGTGCTCCTCTAGACGACCCAGGTTCAATTCCAGAACCCGCATGGCAGCTCAAACTGTTTGTAACTCCAGTTCCAGGGGAGCCATGGCACCAAGCATGCATGTGGCGCGCGCACGCACACACACACACACACACACACACACACACACAAAGATGCAGAATAACTGTACACATAAAATAAAATAAATCTTTAAAAATAAAGATACAAATGAAGAATGCCAGTGAACACATAAGCCAAAGTAGCAATTCAAATATCCAAAGATCACAAACTGTACTTACCAACTAAACTTGCTGTGCAAAATATTCGGCTGCTTTTTTCTAGAATCTCATGGAATCTCAACTGACAAGCTGCAATTGTTTCGTAATCTGTGCTGTAGGCTTGGTGGAGCTCCAGAGTGACAGTGTTCTTCTGAATATACTGCAAAAATAAGTCGTTTACGTGGACAAGATACTGAGAAGTGAAGTTATATTCTGGGTGAAGGCCTCGAACAATGGGAGTGGTCTGCAGTTCAAAGTCATAGAAAGCATAGGTACAGAAAGTGACAGGCTCTTTGTCACCAGATGCCTGCAGGGCTTCAGGAGAAAAGGTGACTTTATTGATGTGGATTTCAAACAGGTTTTCTCCTCGTTCCAGGTGGATGGTTTCATCAAATTCATCAACAGAGTCATCTGGCGTGATTTCCGCTTTAAATTTGTACTGCTTAGTGCCGTAGGCGATGTCCTTTAACTGGGCTGCAAGGGAAGGCAAAGTTTAGACATGTCAACATGCCCACATGTGCAGATGCACGCTAGTTTCCGAGGCAGCTTGATGTCTGCAGCTTTCAGCAATATTCTTCACCTTAAAGTCTATACCGGTACTGCTATTTTCTTCAAATAATGCTCATTAACAACAAAAATCCCTCAAGACTTGCTTTGACACCAGTCATTAAACAATAAAATTACAACTTCAAAATATATGCAGCTCTAATTCATCAATTTACAATTAAAAGAATAACCTGAAATGACCCTATCCTATAGCAATACTGATGAATATCTTGCATAGAACCCTCATCTGGTGATGGATGGAGATAGAGACAGAGACCCACATTGGAGCACTGGACTGAGCTCCCAAGGTCCCAATGAGGAGCAGAAGGAGGGAGAGCAAGGAAGTCAGGACCTCGAGGGGTGCACCCACCCATTGAGACAATGGGGCTGATCTATTGGGAGCTCACCAAGGCCAGCTGGACTGTGACGGAAAAAGCATGGGATAAAACCGGACTCTCTGAACATGGCGAACAATGAGGGCTGATGAGAAGCCAAGGACAATGGCACGGGGTTTTGACCCTACTTCATGTTCTGGCTGTGTGGGAGCTTAGCCAGTTTGGATGTTCACCTTCCTAGACATGGACGGAGGGGGGCGGACCTTGGACTTTCCACAGGGCAGGGAACCCTGACTGCTCTATGGACTGGAGAGGGAGGGGAAGAGGAGTTTGGGGGAGGGGGAGAAGGGTGGGAGGAGGGGGAGGGAAATGGGAGGCTGGGAGGAGGTGGATACTTTTTTTTCCTTTTCTCAATAAAAAAAACAATTAAAAGAATAAAAATGAAAACAATTATACCTTCAGTTGTAAGATAGGCTCAGCAGAAAGAGGAAGAAGAAAGGGCAGGTGACAGCTGAGGTCACTATTCAGATGCCATGCGCTCCTCTAGCTTTGCTGTATCCTACAGAGTAGACCTCTTTTGTCCCCAATACCATCTCTTTAGCTTAATAGGATACGTCTGCTCCTCCTTGCGGTGAGGTAATGGATATGCCCTACATCTCAATTATGGTGATAGTTTTACAGTTGTACACACAGGCCTAAACTAAACTAACTTATACTTTAAACCCTCAGTTAAAATTGTATCAGTTATACTTTATAAGGCTGTTTTTTCAAGGTTATGCATCTTTCTAAATGCACAGCTTTCCCCTAGTATTACGCTTACATTTCCAGAAGGAATAAAATGTGTCTCTATGCCCCTATAAGACACTCCTGCACAAGGTCTGCCTTAGTCCTCTGTGAAAGTACCCTTCAAAAGTCACCAGGAGCCAGTTCAGCTCTAGACTGGGCAGTGTCTGACCTTCTGTTATTTCTTTTCTTTGTTTCAAAGTAATGAATACTCTCCTTTTAAAACTATTACTCTATCTTGACTTCCATGTCATTGTTCCCCTCCTCTTATGTCTCTTTTCATCCTATAGGTCTTTCTCTCTGCTAGTTTGCTGGTTTCTACGTTGGTAAGCACTAGTCTCTTTGATGTCCACTGTCTTCAGTACTTGAGTAGTCTATCTCATCAGTAACTTTATAGTCTTAAAAGTTATTTGGGATCTGAAAAATCTTTTGATAACTATTGATAACTATTTATACTTACTGTTATTGATCATACTGAAAAGAAAAAATGTCTTTTTACATGTAACAACAATAACCTATTATATGTTAAAATAAATCACAGCATTTATTTTTTTCAAAGTTATAATTTCCAAAAAAGTAAGGAGAGTGGCATTCTTTTAATCCTTTCAAATTTAAAAAAAAACATTTTTATAAATGTCTTCCTGGTCTCGCTTAATAGCAAAGAATATGGAATATGGATCTGTAGTTGGGTCTAATCTATTGTGATGTCACACATCATATAGCCTCCGGAAACTCCATTATAAACTTGTAAGAAAATAAAAATGATAAAGGCGAATAACATATTATTATAAAACTAGTTTTATCAGTGCAGACTTCTACAGCAGTTTAGGTTGAGAACCTGGGGGTACTTTGAGAACTTCTTGGTTATGAAGAAGAACTAACTAAATGCCTTTATTTGACTGAACAAAACTTTCCAGAAGTCAAAGATCACTATGTACCTTTTGTTCCATGCAGTACTCAATAAAAGTTTGTTTCATGGAATCTTACTGATTAAAAAGGAGGTCACTAAGTGAAGATTCTTCATTCAAGTCTTTGCAAGCCTTTACCAGCATGCTTTTTTTTGTCCTCTGTACTCAACAATTCATTCCATAAACACAATCAAAGCCTCTAAGGCATCATAAACAAACAGTAGACAGCAAGAATACAGATGGGGAAACCTGAAGCACTGCTGTTGAGTTTCCAATGCAGAAACTCTAGGGATGATATTTGTAGGCAGAGACTACTTGCTCTTTTCCTGGCTGCTCAGACCCAAAATAATCACATAAAAACTGTATTATTACAACACTGCTTGGCCTATTAGCTCACACTTCTTATTGGCTAGCTCTTATATCTTTAATTAACCCATTTCTATTAATCTGTGTATCACTACATGGTTGTTGCCTACCAGTAATGTTCCATTTGGTGTCTGCTGTCTGTCTCCTGCTGCAGCTACATGGCCTCTCCCTGACTCTACCTACTCTCTCTTCCTCTAGCTGCTTGGAATTTCTGCCTTGCCCTATTCTGTGCTAAAAAAGGCCCCAAAGAAGTTTCTTTCTTTCTTTTTTTTTTTTTGGTTTTTCGAGACCGGGTTTCTCTGTGGTTTTGGAGCCTGTCCTGGAACTAGCTCTGTAGACCAGGCTGGTCTTGAACTCACAGAGATCCACCTGCCTCTGCCTCCCGAGTGCTGGGATTAAAGGCGTGCGCCACCACCGCCCAAAGAAGTTTCTTTATTAACCAAATGTATTCACAGAAGGAAATCCCACATCACCTCCCCTTTTCTGTCTAAATAAAAAGGAAGGTTTTCACTCTAACCTAGTAAAGTTACATATAATAAAACAGGTATCAAGCAAGAATTACAGTTACAATATTTATATCTACTTTATCTTTTATTATAACTAAGGAAAACTATAATTATAATTAATATTTCACAGCATACAGAGGGAAATCCCACATCAGACATTCATACCATAGCAGGTATCAGTGAAACAATGGCAATATAATACACAATATAATGTTCTATCTACAGAATATACAGATTTCACAGAAGATATGGGTCCATCACATACACACACACACAGACTCCACCCTAGAATGTACAGATTTCACAGAAGGGGCCATCACATACATACACAAGTGCACATGCATGTGTGCGTGTGTATGTGACAGACACAAACGCTCTACCCTAAGAATAAGAAAAATCATCCTAGATGTGAAGTGAGACAAGTGGCAGAAAGAAGCGGAGGGTTGTTGTGGCTTCTAGCTGGGGAAGTGCATAAAGTTTCCACTGTCGCTTGAGATACAAAGTACACATACAGCTGGAGGCAGTACGGAACCTTCTGTGTTTACATACATTCTTAAGATAGGATCTCTCTAGATAGCCCAGGCTGACCATGAATCATCATGGTGGGCAAGCTGGCTTTGAATCTGTATTCCTCCCGCTTGATCCTCTAGAAAACTGGGATTCCACGCATGTACTGCCACACAGAGCTCTTTTAGATAACGTCTGTATTTGCGAAAGTTGGAAAATCAGTGTGAGGGCATTTCAGGTAAAGGGATGGTGGCTGACTCAAGCAGAGCCATTTCCTGGCATGCTAATACAGATGGGTATTATCTTGATGTCAAGGAAGAAAAGAAGTTTAGGCAGAAAAACATCAGGAACAAAAGCTGGTGCTGGGAATGGGCAAAGTGATATCTGATAAAGAGCAAGCACTTAGAACTGGCTAAGGTGCTCATGCTGCTAGAGGGGAAATTACAAAGGTGTGTGAGACTTGAGTTTGTGACACTTTATGACCACTTTGAAATCTTGATCACCATACTGAACCTGAAAGCAGCGAATTGTTGAAAATTCCTACTAAAAATTCTTCAGTAGAAGAGAATAAGATGAAATAGTCATTTGGTAACTTATTCCAGCTTTAAACTTGGAAAAAAACAGAGCAGGAAGATATTGTGAGCAAGGGTTTGGACGGCATTCTCAACTGCCATAAAACTGTGCACACTGTACCTTCAAGCTTCTGGATGCGTGCAGTCCGGATATCAAGAAGATGAACATATTGTTCCACTTTGAGTTCATAATCTTGCTGCAAATTTTCCATCTTCTGAGTCACCGCCTCAACTTCCATCTAAAAATAAAAGACAGCAAGGTCCACTACTTATGATTATCCTATTTGCATCTGTCAAAGCGACTTTGAGCCAAGCATTTGAAGATGGAGCTGTAAAACCACCATGCTAGGATTCAAACGTTTCCTACATGGAACTCAAGGCTACCATGTTATGAATCAAGTACTTCTAGTTGGAGTTTTAAAGCCAGGATGATTTGAACATTGTTTGGATGGCTAGCAGGAGCTCTAAATCACGGTGCCCGCCTGTCACAAAGCTTACAGGGCAGTGGCTTCCTTTTTTACAGCCAAATGTTCATACTATTGAAAGCTGACAGGGACAGCTGTGACGGGGCTTTTGGACGGTCACTACGACTCACTGCAGACTACAGTGACACTAGTAGAGGTGAGGTTACTGCCACCAGGAACTTCCCTAAGCCAAGGCTTCAATCATCTGCTTTTAAACCATTTCCCCCAACTCTAGTTACAGGGCTGAATTACAGGAATGTTCTAATACTTAATAAAGGCGACGACAGATAATAAAAGAGGATAATGCGAAAGCGTCTCTGAAAAGACAATCCTTAGGAGAGTATCACAGAAAATACACGGTCTTGACTTAGTGTCTGACAGTACCTGATAGTCTTTATTGATTTTATGTTGCATAATTAGCATATTTCTTGTCTTTTCAAGTTCTTGTACTGTTTCTGCATGAGTTGCTTGAAGTTCTTTCATGGAATGTTCTAGATCTTTATTAAGTTTGTTGTCCACTTTTTCTAAAAATGAAAGGTCTCCATTCTTTTGTTCTTTCTGAGCCTAAAGTAAAACCAAAAGTTTAAATTGCAACAAGAATTTGCAGAATGTGGCCGTGTGAATTAATGTGATCCATCAAGAAACACTTTAATTGAATTCACACACTTCCATTTTTCTACTAGAAACAAAGCATTGCTAATATATACATTTGCATATATATTTAAAACAATTACAGTGAAATAAAAATAGTTTATCAACTTCATAAAAAATGAAATCACAAACATTTATTTTTCATCTTATCAAAATGTATACTATGATATAAACATAAAAAGTATACTTGTAGATAACAGTATCTCAAAACTAAACAATACCTTTGTGTTATATTTATGGTTCAACACCTCGTTTAAGAAGGCCAGCTTGGTTTTACAGTGGGTCAGATAAAAATAAATTGTCTTTTGTAGTCAATTTAAAGTAGGACTTTAAATAAGAGTGCTGAGCTCAACGTTAATGTGACTTTGGTGTCACTATGAAATATGCATATGCTGTAACTAAATGTCATCTAACCATTTCCCGAATATTAGTACGTCATTGTGCTCTCTCTCCATCACTTCCCCCCCCCGAGACATGCATGCACTAAGATGCAGTGAGTTTTAGAACATGCACAAATAATTTACTCTCTAATTATGGTTTATAGACAAAGGTCATCATTATATGGAAACAGGGAGCCATGGACTCGATGGCTCATTTTGAAAATGCTACCTTTATAAGCAGGAGTGCCTCACTCAGGTCATCAGCATCGATATCACTCTCCTGTGAGAAAGAAAGTCAGAGCCCACAGTGAGGGGTTAGCTTCCAGCACAGATTCCCATGAGACTGACTGACTACACTGACTGACTAGGAACCCAGAGGCCATGAATTTAAGAAACCTAGTACTCAGTATATTTCAGCTACCCAGAACAGCCCCACAGAACATAAACAACCAGGTAGGCTAGCTAATAAACCAAAGGACACATCTATGTTTCTTGCTTTGCTGTGCACTGTTTCTTTCTGTGCTACACACACACACACACACACACACACACACACGCACGCGCGCACACTGAAGAAGGGAACAAGTCACCTGGTTGAAAAACCTCATGCGGCTTTTCAGCTCATCCAGCTGCTGCCTCTGCTGCAGACACTGCAGCTGGAGCTCTCTGTTCTCTTGCACGAGCTTCTCATTTTGGTCTTAAAAACAAAGTCAGCATGATTAGAAGGTAAGTGAGAACTGTGTTAAAGAACACCTTTAAACAAATTTAAATTCGGCTACACACACACACCAAGCTGGCTCTAGTGCCATTCAGGCCAGAGGAGACAGGAGCCTGCCCCTTAGATGAAGGCAGCAGCGGCCGAGGACACAATGGACACCATCATGTGCCCGCCACATGACTCACTCACTTATCAGAAACTTAAGACTTCAGTTCCCCGCATGAATACAAGGAAACTGCGGTTTCTGGAACTTCAAAGGAGCATTCTACTTAAAATGCCTAAGAATATACGTTTCTAAATATATGATTTTTACTTACTTATTAAGGGTCCTGAAAGACATGCAAAAAAAATTTGTTTTTTAGTGTTCTGATTGACTTCTTTGAATTTTCTTTTCCTTACTTAGCATAAAGTCTTTGTATTAAAACAAGATCACTTATTTTATAAACTCTAAATTCATAACTTAATCAGCCATATCCCTAACAAATCTGTTCCAACAGGAGAGATTTTGAAGCAGCACCAATGATAACTCAACTGTATTCTGAGCTCACGGTTCCTGCCATCAGTAGGACATGGGCTAGAAAGATGGCTCAGCAGTTACAAGCTGTGGCGGTTTTTCCAGAGGATCTGGGTTCAATTTCCAGCCACCCCCCATGGCACCTTATAACCACTTGTAACTCCATTTCAAGGAAATCTGGTACCCTCTTCTGGCCTCTGCAGGCACTGCATGCACATGGTATATAGAAACTCATGCAGGCAAAAACACGTAGACACATTAAACAAAAAAGCCACTGATGGCCACAGGCACGTGCACTACATTCTTTAGCGCTGTGTTCCTAAGTGTACTCCCATGGTCTTTACTGTGGTGGGCAGTTACTCTGCTTTGCTGACTCCTGGTGGACTACTTCTAGACCATGCCATCCAGAGTGTGTCTCTCAATTTCTTTTTGATCTCAATTTTTTGTTTATTCAAATAAATTTGAGTTGTACATTTTCTTTCCTTTTGTTAATAAAAAATTAAGTAACACATTTGCCAAGAATTCTTCCCATGAATGCATCTGCAGTCTGACTGGATGCTATATAGAAATATGTCTCTGCCTTTTTTGAAGGCTTTGTTTCCCTAAGCTATAAATACTTCTTCACACAGTAAAAATGTTAAATTACGCCGGGCGGCGGTGGTGCACGCCTTTAATCCCAGAACTCGGGAGGCAGAGGCAGGCGGATCTCTGTGAGTTTGAGGCCAGCTTGGTCTACAAGAGCTAGTTCCAGGACAGGAACCAAAAAGCTATGGAGAAACCCTGTCTTGAAAAATCAAAAAAAAAAAATGTTAAATTACACAGTTAAGAGGAAATGAACTAAATTTGGTAAGACTTTAATATCATATAGTTCCTGGAAATCCTCAGGTATATAAAGATACAGAGGTACTTTATTAAATACACAAACACTTCTATTATATGAATATAAAGTTAAAGGTTATTGTATATTATTATATGGTATAAATTGCTAAAATTCAGTAAACTAAAGGAATTTCAAAGCGTAAAAAACACCTCAAAAGTTTGAAGGTATAGGCCAAGCACTTGTCTCTCAACTAAAAATTAGCATTAATTACCATTATGAATTCTTACAAAATAAACTTTTGTGGGGGGATACAATGGTAATGTGGTATTCCTTGTACTGATCCAGTTAAAACAACTAGAAGCCAGAGGGGCTATGACAGAGAATAACAAAATAACAATGAATGGTATAATGACAGACTAAGAAAAGTAACAACAAAAACGGTAACTAAGAGAGAGAGGGGAACCCTAGGTGCTGATGGTAACTGAATTCACTCTGTGGTCTGCACAAGCAGGAACTCTAAGATGTAATTAAGGCACAAAGGCAGCAGCTCTCAACTTGGGGGTTGAACTTCACAGGGGTCAACTAAGACCATTGGAAAACAGAGATATTTACATTATGACTCATGACAGTAACAAAATTATAGTTATGAAGTACCAACAAAAACAGTTACAAAGTAGCAACGAAAAGAATTTTATGGTTCGCAACAACATGAGGAACTGTATTAGAGGGTCGCAGCATTAGGAAGGTTGGGAACCGCTGTCCACTGGCACACTGCTCCTTCTTAGTACGGACACAGTGTACACTGTGATCTTTCCTATGCTCTAGTTTTTTTTAATCCTTTCAATTCTGTATAGCTATGAATATATCAGGAAATACAAATAAAATTATACGAGCATTTCCATCCTTTTACTCTTTTTTTGTTTTGACAGCTATGTCCCCATTCACTGATATTTTAAAAATAGAATGCCGTTTGTGGGAGAGTAACTTAATGAAGAAACACCAATGAGCACTGCTGACCTCTTTACAGAATTTATGTAGAATTATACACTAGAGTCTTTCTTTATCAAGCTGCTTATTTAGAATATGTTTTGGGTCTTTAAGAAGTACCAAAACGGCTACAGTTCAAAGAGGAAGCAGGCTTGCTGAATTATAATATGAAAAATCAAAACACTCTGCAAGAGATGAAAAACAACCGCCTTACCTTCTGATTTGACAAAAAGCAGGTTAAGTTAAACAGCATTTTATTCAAATGAGATACCATTTCACTCTTTAAACTTACATTCTTCCAGCACGCCATTAATAACAGTGCAGAGAACAATTCAACTAAACAATTTTCAGAGCTCCTTTGTGCTAATATCTTCAGCTGTGATCAATATAACCATATGCATTATGCTGAATTATGCATTTCAGCTAAAGATAGAAAGGAACGTTCAAAAGCAAGCCCTTAAACACATGCAGTTAATTTAAGCATTAACCAAATGCAAACTGCATTTACATATCCTTCCCCACATATTCACACAATCTGAAACTAATTTGTACCTTGAATAAAGAGGTGAATATTCTCTAAAAATAACTTGCCGGTTAGATGAATGACTACAAGAAGCCAGGGAAGCATCTTCGGCAAGGGACACTTGATACAAGAGAAGGCAAATGTGTGAGCAGAGTTCACAGTCAAATTAAACCATCTCAAAATCTGTACCACGAAAGGAACTTTCATCATATTCAAAGACTTCCTTAAATAGATAATTACAAATTTTTTGTTTATTTCCCCAAAATAATTAAAATCTAGAATATTTTTCTTCATATTATTTTAACTTATTTTCATTGATTCATTTGAATATTTTTATAAAGACTTAAATTCTTAGATTTGTAAATTTAAATCCTTCAAAGCTGGAAAATCACAGATCCAGCAACTTTTACTTAGAGAATAATTATATTAATGTGTTAAGGAGGGTTTTCATGTTGGAAGATTTGGCCTATGATGTTAAAAATTACTTCCTGAATATGTATCATAAGCAACTGCAGAGTCATCTTCAGGATATCTTATACTGAGAAACTGTAACAGGCACTGTCAACGATGGTGACATGGGTTTAAATTTCTACCAGAATATTGACTCAAAATTCAGTGACTAAAAGGGCATATTATAAAACGAAATCCACACATACACCAACACAAGAACCGTAAGTATCAGTAAGATGGACTTGAGGGCTGCAACAGGGCCTAGGCCTCTTTCATGTGTTCATGCATTACTTTCAAAATTCAGAAAATCCTTAAAGGGAAGAACCAGCAAAGAAGATGGGGGTGGACTAGGCAAATTAGAGTATCTGAGCAACTACAATACTTAATAATAAGAGTTCTCCAAATAAATTAAAAACAATAGTTTAAAAAGAAACTAAGATTCCACCCTTTGAGAATCAATTCAGATGTGTGGAAGACAAAATGTTGGAATTCTTGGTATCTTTAAAAAATGCAGAAAAAAAAGAAATAAAATAGGTTTATTTCATTTCCCTTTCTCTGTAAAATTAACTATGTAATTATTTATTGTGTATGTGTGGCGGGAATGCGGGGGCCATGGTGTGCATGAGGTCAGAGGACAAGATGCAGAAGGCAGCTCTCTCCTACCGTGTGTGACTTGGGGGATCAAACTCAGTTTGTAAGGCTTGGTGGCAGGATGCTTTTACCTGCTGGGCTATCTTGCTGTTCCTTATTTCCCTTGTCATTTAAGAATGTGCAATTTATCTATTTTGGAAAATGGAATGGGGCGATAGGGCACCTCTACTTCATGTATTTACAGACGCAGCACTCCAGTAAGACTCAATAGTGACATTAAGATAAGAAACCCGCTAAGGAAGAAGTCATGTCACCATGTAGTCCCATCAACAGTCCTCTAGAAATACTCATAATTAATATATCAGTCAATTTGAGCACGTGGTAGAAAATATTGACTACTGTGCTTCACTGGAATAAAGACTCCATCAAGTATGTGTTCCTATTTCAGGCTTGTTGAAATGTAAAAAACATGTCTAACCAGTTTTTAGGTGTTACTGCTTATGGATGCACTCTAATTTTAGGAACATTAAACATGAAAAATTCTCTTCCATTTAGTCAATAAAATGTGACCCTGTGGTAATAGTACAACTAAAAATACATTTTTTCTTACTGAGTCTATATTTGCCTTTGTTGTTGTTAACACAGGGTCTTACTATGTAGCCCAAGGGATCTGGAATTTACAATTCTTCTGTCTTGGTCTCCTGAGTGCTATGATTACAGGCATGTGCCACCATGTCTGGCTATATTAAACTTTTAAAATTCTCATGTAACTGAATTGCAAATGTTCCAAAGGACCAAGCTTATTACTACATTCCTAGGTGTATCTCATGGGTGCAGACACAGGTACCACGCTTGAGTAAAAAAAATCTGCCCCCCCTGCTTTCTATCTATTTGCACTGGGAATGCATGAGTCTGTGTGCCGTACAACAGTCCAGACATCTTTAATTACATTTTATTTCTAGGAGACAAGACCTAATGATTCTGCTTAATGATTATTATTTTAACAGGGACATTCTGACAAAGTGTTTTGGTTAAAAGAATAGATTTAACATCTCACTATTAGATTGTTCAGTTTGATCTATCAAAACCAGCCAGAAACTATTTCTCTTATTTGTCCCTACTTTGGGTTTTCCCCACTGTATCTGCCACTACCTGAGCCATTACAGACGTCTCTAGCTACTGTTGGCCTCCATGTCTTATGTGGGCAAGTCTTTGTCTTAGTTGCTGTATCCTCAAAACTTACAACAATACTGAGCACATACTGGTGCTTAATAAATACTTGTTTTCTGTCAAAGAGAAGTTCAGAATTTAAGGATATTAAATTAATAAAGACAACCTAGATAAAAGCGACTATGAGAAAAAAAGTTCTTTTGGCATGTATATGTTTGGCTGTATGACACACACACACACACACACACACACACACACACACACACACACACACGCTGTGTTCCCAGAGGACAGCAGGATGATTGGCAAACAGTAGGTATACAAGAAGTACTGACTGACTCCGCAAATAAGCATCAGATGTCTGCAGAAGTAAACAGGTGGTTATTTCTCTGTACCTCTTTCAGTCTTTAATTTGTCAAGGACTTCAGTTTTGTCTGTTAGATCAGATTTTAGGGCAGTTTCGAGCTGAGCAATCTGCACTTTCATCTGCTGCTCCTTTAACTTCCACTGTTCTTCCTGGGCAGCACTGAAGGCACTGCAAAACACACGTGACATGCAGGGAGAGCTGGCAAATCAGCTTCCCCCGAAAATAATAAAGAGAAAGCTTTTAGTGGCACGGAGACCACTGTCATCATGTCTTAGGAATTAAGTAAACATATGCTGCTCTGCTGCTGTTGAAACCAAGGCGCCTTGCTCAGGCTGCGGTTAGGGAACATGAAAGAGTTTGTGGGATGAGCAAAGGAACTGGCCTTAATTTAGAGCTCCAAAGTCAGAAAAGTTGGCAACATGCAGCTTTTGTGGACTAGTAAAGGAATTCAGATACTGTACATACTCCAGAGGAATCCACGGTTCCAAACCTCAGCAACTGACAGGCGAGACTGTCCTCTCCCACTTACAAAGCCCACTCACCCAATACTGAGGAAAAACGTTTTCCACCTCCTCTTTAGTTCTGAGGAAATTGGGAGTTTGTGATAACACAGACATAAATGATGGTATACTGAACCACAAGGTGGTAATTCTGATACTAAGAAGTGGTGCAAAGGACGTTTATCACAAAAGACAAAAGCAATAGGCTAAGAACAAATAATTTTACTTTTAACACAGATTATTATAAAGTGAGTGCCTCTAATCTACTAAGATCATGAAGAGAGAATTATAATTGATTCCTTATTAAAAATGTAGCACATTTTTTGGTTTTTTGGAGACAGGGTCTCTGGCACAGGCTGGCCTTGAACTCCCCAAGTTCCTGAAAATGACCTTGAACTTCTGGCCTTCTGGCTTCTACCTCTCCAGGGCTGAGACTGCAGGTGTGCACCCCCACATCTGGTTTGTGTGATGCTGGGGATAGAACCCAGGGCTTTGTGCAAACCCTCTACCCACTGAGCTACATCTGCAAGCCCGCAGCCCAAAGCAGTTTCAGTTCGGGTTTAAATCTGCTAGTGATCAAGGCATAGCACACTAGAAGAAAGGACAGGATAGGAGTAACTAGACGCTACACAGAGGGAGAAATCAACTATTTCCTCATCCAGGGGGCCTGAGCGTGGTCCACACCGGTGCTACAGCCGCTTGCCTCGCTGACACTCAGGGACATTGCAAAGGAAAAGCCTGGCAATCCACGTTCCTGCAGCTTTCCAGGTGAGAGCCAGACTTCGGAAAACTGATCTTGATCTGCATTTCAGCAGAAAACCATTATCTGCGCAGCCTGACTTGACTGAGTAATCACCCACAGCTTTGACCCCTCTACTTATTTTAAATTCAGTAAATGAAACAAAAATCTATAAAATCTGCTTTTATACCAATGACAAAGTAAATGGGAAAGAAATGTACTGTTGAAAATTGACCCTGATGCTGCTCCCAACTTGTCCTGAGCGTTTATTCCAAGAGATACTTTCTGTAGAAGACACAGTTTAAAAAAAAACAAACAAACTGTGTATTCATTTCACATTTTGAATATTTTTATTGCATTTAAATAATATCACCTTAAAAACAAAAGGAATTCTAGATGTTACTCTACAGATGACATCTGTTTTCCTCTATCAGTGTTCTCATTTCACATATGGATCCTTAAAAAAAAACGTAGAAACTGATATGTTAATATCATAAGCTAATTTTTGTCAAAGGTAGAATTACCTAGACTTAAATGGAATCTAAATAAAGCATATATACTTTAAATACTAAAAAATATTCCTTTGCAAATTCACTTAAAATGAATGTATATAATTTCTGTGTCTAGCCAAATTAATACATATGCATGAATAGTACATGTATGTATGTGTGCCTTCTATCATTAAAAACATGCACCACACAGAAAAAAACTTATCATGATGAAATAGGCACAGCATCCATTCCCTGAGATGCCAGCAATTAGAAACAGTAGTATTCCAACAGTGTGCGCACAGCAGATCACCAGCAGCTAATCTGGCAGGAACATCAGAAGCTGTGTGTGTTTAAATTAAGAACAATTTAGCAGCCTGGTTTCTCCAAACCCACAAAATACTAGTGTAAATCAGCATAAGTCAATCTGAATTTAGCCCACTGCTATCTTCCCTCTAAATTTAGGACTGCATTCCACTGGAGTTTCATGAGGAATTCCTTTTGAATTTACTATATTCCTTTATGCTTGGAGCCATCTGTGTAGCTATAAATGGTGAACCACATCTGGCTCCATTTTCTTTGCAAGGGCCATATACATGATTAAATCTGCATATGAGAAGAGTGTTTAAGAACTTTTTATTCATGAAAATGTTTTTGTATATACCAACAGTGGCAGTGAAGGGAAGATGACTGTCTCTGTGCCCATTGCACTGGTATGGCCTGTGACAGCCTGCAGGAGAGCTGTTGGTTGTTGGTGCCTGTGGTCACTAGCATGCACACAGGCTGCCTTGGGTCTCAATTATACTGTTAATAACAACCCTTGATTAAAACATGATATGATCAAAATTAAAGTTAAAAATTCCCCTCTACTCTCAGATCTTTTTTTCTCATAGAAAACTTCATTGCTCCAATGTTCTAGAACATGTTCCTTATGTGAGAAATGAGGGCGCATAAGCCCCTCTCCCATGAAGAAAACCATAGGTACTGCATACAGTCAGAGCTCATGTAGAAAAGAACAGAGTCTTTGGGAGGGGCAGCCATGCTCTTTCAAATCTGAGCAGTTTCACAATATAAAAACCTGATCTGTTTGGTTCTTGAAAGGTCACTACAACACTCAAACTCTAAATGGACTATTTTTTTTATTTGTTTGTTTGGTGTTTTTTTTTTTTTTATTATGTATACAATGTTCTGTCTGTGTGTATGCCTGCAGACCAGAAGAGGGCACCAGACACCATTACAGATGGTTGTGAGCCACCATGTGGTTGCTGGGAATTGAACTCAGGACCTTTGGAAGAGCAGGCAATGCTCTTAACCGTTGAGCCATCTCTCCAGCCCCTGACTATTTTTTTTTTAAACAAACAGCCATTAGATAACCATCTCTCAAAAAATTAATAGCTTAAACTCACTTTCAACAGGAGTCTTGGACTCAACCTGAAGATGAAAACTTGGCAGTGGATAGAGGTAGTAGCGCTTTGGGCACACAAATGAGTGAGTGAGTGTGTGTGTGTGTGTGTGTGTGTGTGTGTGTGTGTGTGTGTGCGTGTGTGCGTGTGTGTGTGTGCCCACGTGTGTGGATGTGCTCAGCATGAGAGGCTCAGGAAGTGTGGTGGAACCCGGATTCCAATAACCTCCCCAGGTTATATGTGCACATTGCTGCTTAAGGCCTACTACATCCACTAGTTCCTGGCACCCAAACTACACTAAATTCAGGATTGGAACACAGCCTTACCATATTACTGCATGAAGTTTCTCTTTTTCATTGCAGAAAGTTATTCTGAATCTTAAAACTGAAAATTTCTTAAAGTTCTTATTTCTTGGCATTGTATCAAAAATGTTTAGCATATTAAAGAAGTCTCATACCAAGTACTAACACGAGGGTTTTATCTTACCACATGATTCTCTAATATGTCACATGTCAAGTAATAAACACTTTCAAAATTTCATTTTAAAAAGGGAAGATGAGAATGCAATCTGCAAATCTTTTTTTTTCTCGTGAAAACCAGCCAACTTGGAATAACAAACACATGCTCTCCTTTTTAAAGCATGTGATCATTATGACTAAGCAAACAAGTAGCATGCGCAGTTTCTGATTAACATTAACTTCAGCAGTGATGAATCAGAGTGTAATGAGAGAAAGAAGCTGCAAGAATCTACGGATGATGGCCATGTCCACAGTTTCTTTATGCTTCTGAACACATAATAAAAAATTCCATCAGGAAATTTTGACATTCTACTTATGATTATATGTACATGTTGGAATTTGGCTTAGGAGTCGTTGATTTTTTTTTGTACTTTGTTTTGATGCTCACTATAGCCATTTGCTTCCACACACCTCATATAATATTTACGTGTAAGTGGCACAATGAAGACTGTTTTCAGTGTGATGAGGAAAAAAAATGTAGTGCAAGCCCAAAATATTAAAAAAAAAAGCAAAAACCTGCAAAGCCAGATTTACACTCTTAGATTATCTTCTAATATGGAAATACAATATTTTATAGTGATGAAGTAAATATGAGAAAAATATGCCTTGTCAAAATTCCATTTATGTTTTATTCCCAGATAAGTCTGATGTTTTTTATTCCAGGAAAGTGTGTCTAGTAAATTCTCAAGTTGGAGAGAAGTAGAAATTTAGAAGTAATGGCCAAATGGTACTTTTTGTAATTTGTTTTAGACCACGTTAAATTATTTAGAGTTACAAGATGTTCAAGATAAGTATAAATCAATCAAAATCTCTGCATGTATGACAGGTCCATTATTTCATGGATGCTTCCTTTTCACACACATACTTTTCAAATGCAATTAAAATCAGGGACAGTGGTGCACTGGGGAAAAATAAATCAAATTTTAGAGCAGAAAGAATTAGGTTCAGTTCCACACTAACTCCCAGCAGTGCGTGTGACTCTGCACAAGTTTGTTTATCTGGCTTCTCGGTTACCTCCTTTGTAAAAGACAAGAATACCATCACTTTTCACAAAAGGGCAATGTACTATATGTACAACATCTGAAATTTCAAACATATGATCATAAGGCATATAGATACATCAATGTAAATATACACACAATATTTTAGAGATGGAGATATAAGCCAGGAGGTTTAATAGATTTTTTTTAGGCCAAGTTAATTAGAAAGGGACTGGAACAAAATGGTCTAGAAGGAAGTTTTATGCAATTCCACATAAAGATGTTTAGCTAGGCTACTCCTGTTAGAGGGCCCTGAATATTTAACTGGTAGCCTACTGTTGCTAACTCCTGAGAGGGAAAAAAAGGTAAAAAGCATTACAATAATAACTAATATAGACTTCAGTCATGTTTACAAGTAACCAAAATAAAATTCCCCACACACTCTGTCAGAACTAAAAATTCAAAATTTAAAATGTATATTAATCTGCAAAACATTCAGTCAAAAGGGTAAAGATATATTTAAAGCACAGATACTATTTTGTTAGGTTTCAGTATATTACCAACATGAAGCAGAGGTTGAATATCAGATAAAGCCTATTCAAACAGCTAACTCAGCTTCCACGTCATCCCATATACTGAAAGACAGGAACAATTTCGCAGACATATCTAAGATAGACAGTCAGAATCATTTAACAAGACTTAGCCATGGGGTAGAATTGGGTTTTAAATATTAGCAGAGGGGGTTATTTTCTAAAAGACTGTAATTATGAATCATTAAGAAATGAAAGTGAAGTAGCTCTTCAAAATTCATCCTGAGCTGAGGCTGAGGTGCCTGAGTTTCTCTTTATAAGGAACATAGATATTGCTGGAGAACCCTTTCCCAACCACATTCACTCTGCTAAGACGCTGGAAACTCTTCAAGAGCATATGGTATCTGTCGAAGGTACTCCAGCCTTGTTCTACCCCCCTTGTCTGAGCATGTAGAATTCTACACTCCACAGTGTTCCAAGGAATTGATAGGGTTGGATGCAGCCATCTCGCATGGCATCTACTGGCCTGTAGGTTGTGTTCAACAAGTGACAGTGCTTGTTACTAGCAGCAAAACAACCTGATTCTCCACATGATGATATACTACAGCTCAGTTAAGAACCAGCTACTAGTGCCTTTAAAAAGCTTACTTTTCTTTTGCAAAGTAAGTACATGTCTTTCCATGGCTTGTTGCTAGCTTTTAAGTCAATATTAGATATTGTGACAATAAATGCTTTGATTAAAGAGAGCTCAAAGAGAATGAAACACATAGAATTGTGATTTACCTGTTATAAAGTTTATCATAGTTTTCCTTTAAAAGTTCTCGCTCCTTTTCTAAATCATTAATTCTATCCTGCAGCTAAAATGAAAATAAAATTACAAAGAGTTTCCATGGTTCAGAGTTAACACACTAGTCTCTGAAAATAAAGTTATACAATAAGTGATTATCATATCAAACCACACTATAAGAAAACCAGGAGGGGACAGCCACTCGTTCAGTCTGCATTCCTATGCTGCTGCTGACTAGACCACATACAGTTCCTGCATTCAATTCAGTGTTGATTTCTTCCATGTTGTTAAATAAACATGAAATTAATATTCCTGTTTTAATTTAGTAGAAACGGATACACTACTTTATGGCAACACGAGTCAGAACTCAATAAAGAATGTGTTAAGAGCTTTCTCTTAAGGTCCTGGAAACATAATAGTTTTTCCTTTCTACCACGATGAATTCCATCACTATATTCATTTTGTATTAATTTCTAATTGGTCCATAAAAAATGAGTACTAACTGTTCTTTAAGTTCATGATTCAAATAAGTTTGTTAATCACTATTTAAAGACACAATTTCTCTTGTTACCTGGAATTTATAAATGGTAGCACATCATAAGAATAATGCATATTTCTTATTTTATCCTAATGAATAATATTTTCAGAAATAAATATAATTTTCAGGTATCATAGTTATTAGATCATTATGAGTAAAATGTGGATTGCTATCCTGTAGTACTTAGGGTTTATTAGTAAATATGCTCTGTAGGCGCTCTTTTTTTCTGTTTTTGCTATTGAGTAGAGAACTTAAAAGTCATCTCTACTTTCGACATTCTCTTTTGATGCCAGTGAGAGACAGGAGGAGATTCTCCTGGTGCAGAGCAGAATGTAAACACCTACTCCATTTCTGCTCTCCTTAGGAATATGTGCAATAGACACAGAAAAACACTGTGCTGGTTGGGAGACATACGTGGCAACAGTGATAGAAGGGTAAGTTTTCAAACAACCGCCCAGAAAGAAGGTATTTTACAGAACTGCTGACACAGTAGAGCCTAACACCCCTCAGGAGGGCGTCATTCCTCTGATTCCATTCTTGTGTCTCACGGACTAAGAAGTCGTATTTAGGAAAGCTCCGTTCCTTAGGCCATGCGATATCACCTTACTTTTCATTTCACTCAAGGCTCGTTAATCCTAGATAAACAGTGGCTCTCAGTGCATCTGCGGGTGTTTGGAAGGCTCAGCCTGCCATTCATACTCTGTACTACCTACTCTATGCTGCTGTATCACAATAGCAAATATATAGTGCAGGACTTTGACATAAAATTTTTTTGAACTGTTTCTCTTTTACTTTTCAAAACAGTTCCAGAGAAATTTTCATGCAAAAATGACCCACTGTCCTGGAGCTCACCTCCTCCACTCTTCTCTCTGCAAACCTCGCCGAATGCAGCTGCTTCTCCAGGCTGCAGCACTTTAAGCGCTGGTCCTTAAGCTGCATATTTAGCTCATCTCCGTTTGCCATCAAGGCATCATGGCTGATCCTGAGCGTTCTTTGCTTCTACAAACCAGAGAGAGAAAACACTCAAGCATTTTAAATACTTGCTCTGAATAACTAATCGCGAGTCTATCACGGCTTTATCCTGGACGTTTACACTGCCCAGTTTACCCCTCAGGTCATAAACCCTGGAGCTGTAACACAGGGAAGAAGAGGCTCACAGACTGTCTCCCCTTTACTGTCCCCAGGCTTTGACTTGGTGACAGGGACCAGTATATAAACTAGTTTCAGCAATTAATTTTCCCCCTTTTACTAGGGTTATAGTGGTTTGACATGCTGTTTAAAAGTGCTTCAGCATGGAGCGAAAAAACACTCATCACCGACACGGAAACTGGATGATTTGCCATTAGAGCAAAGTAAACAATTTTGAATGGTTAGCTTTTAATTTTAATACAAGGACATTTTTATAATTCTGCAAAAATATTTACAAATCTTTAAGTTGTAAAAAATTTATATGTGAACATGATTATATTCAATTTTACATACTTAAATAATACATTCTTTTAAAACTAAATAAAACAGGTTATTAATTATAAAAAGGCATTTTGTAGACACCATTTGATCATAACCTGAAACAGTCACCTGTGTAAGTCCGAGTGAAGGCTTTTTAGCTCACCTACGAGAAATCTAGCCTTTAAGACATATTAGGAAGATTCAGATCAGTTCCACTATCGCTATGTTATTGGAGCAGGCTGCCTTTAGAGCCTTTCCTTTGAGCTCCCTACTTCATTGAGGCTGTCGGCCTCCACCTCTCAAGCCTTTCCTTACACTAGTTCCCAAAAGATGTACCTGTAATGTAGCAGGCACTTGTTATTTTGTTATGTGAACAAATACACCAGGGGTCACTGTTACATGGGAATCAAGATAGTCAGAGAAGTAAGAGAACATAAAATCATTTTTCAGTTCCCCCCTTAATTCTGCAGTTTTGAAACTGCTTTGTCCACATGTATTTTAGTCCAGAGGGACCGATCTATACACTGACAGAGGTAACACTCCCACTCCCAAAACAGATTCTTCTCCTACAAATCTGTGCTTCTATATGGAACGTGGTTATACTTGGCACTACAGGAGGTTCCTGTAGGCTGGAAGATGTCACTCAGCTTGTCTGAAAGGTATTTAACCACTTAGTTCAACAGTGAAACAGGCACGATATGACCCTGTACTTTACATCAATGGGCAGCTTTCCTTGTCTCTGTACTTTAAAGAAAGCATGACTTAATATAAATGCTGATCATCTGGAATGCTTTGGAGTTCATTAATCGCAGGACTTCTGTTAATTACGCAATGCCAATAAGCAGTAGCTCTGTGGGGGCATATCCCTGTGTACCTACAGTCACTTGAAAATCACCCTGAGGCTGGTGAAGCCTAAATAGATCAGACTGAATTGTCAAAGTTTAAAATAAATATGCTGATAGCTGATATAATGGGTACTCAAATATTTTCTGGTAATGGTGGTGACCAAGAAACACAAAATAAGCCGGGCGGTGGTGGCTCGCCTTTAAGTCCAGCACTTGGGAGGCAGAGGGTTTCTTGGAGTTTGAGGTCAGTCTGGTTAGTTTAGGAGGCTCCAAAGCTACAGAGAAACCCTGTCTCGAAAAACAAACAAAACAAAACAAAAAACAAAGAAAAGAAAAAAAAAGAAAAAGAAAATAAAAGTTCACATCAAAGAAAGATTCAACAGAATGTAATTATTGACCTGCTCGCTACTCTGGTCTTTGCTGCACACATGTGAAAGTGAATGTGCACGCAGGCGCTGAGACATCTTCAGTACTCAGGCCATTATGTGAGCTCAGGAAAAAGGAGATGAAAAGAATGTTCAGGGCATGAGGGGATTTATGACAGATGCACTTGGTAAAATGACTTAGCTATTTATAAAAAGCCTAAGTAGGTAGGTAGTAACTGTTAAGAACAATATACAAAGAGAAATTATACACATTTAATAAAGCACATATTAAAATAAAGATTTAGCATTATGACCATTATTAAAAGTACAATTTGAATACTATTTTTGAATCCTTCTCATCTGTGAATAAAATAAATAATCACAGTACCTCTTGAAGCTGAATAAATTTTCCTTCTATGACTGAAAGAGCATTGCTTTTCTCCACTAGCTGTTTATGGAGTTTAATCAGCTCTACATTGTCTCGAATATTTGACCTTCAAAGTTTAAGAAAAAGAAAAAAACGAATACAAGTTAAAAGGAAACCAACAACAACAATAACACAAACACATACCTATGGTTGATTTACTTGTATATAAATAAGTCCTCTAAAATTTTATATTATTATAAGTTATGGTAGATGATTGAAACCAGTCAATATCCATTCTGGAAGGTGTATAAACAGACCCTCTGAATCTGAAAGGAGTTCCAAACTTGATGGCAATGTTAGCTTCATCAAGCTGACAGTATAGAATGACAGCTATTTTAGGATGGTCTGAAAAACTGGATAAAACCATCCGTTTTCAGCCAGCATTGTCTCCCAGCAAACTCTACGCTTCCAAAACGGACTCCACGCTAGGTTCCTTACGTGCAGAAGGGGCACCCCACCGTCATTCATCTCCCCATCACTCCCTCCACACACACGGCATCACAAGATTATCATTTATTAGGGTTTCCTCTTGGAGTTTCAACTTTTCAAATATTTCCAAAAAAAGTGACTTAGCATTTTCTACTAATAATGCCCGAAGCTGGCGTTTAAATACGTTGCAGATGTGCCTTAGCTGTAAGAGATTATTTGATGTCCACAGGGTATATAGAAACCTTATATGCTGCAATACTAGTTTGTATTTTTCCTACTGAGATTAAAGCAAATGTAGAATTTAACAGGAAGATCTTGTTAAAGGTTAATCACAGATCTAAATGAATACCTGTTCTCAAAAGGCATTTACTTTCCTGACAGAAAAAAAGTTCCCTTAATTTAATGCCTCATTTAAACTTTTTTTTTAAATTGTGAAGCCTTGATTTTAAGACTTCACTTTAAAAAATATAAAGGTAAAAAAATTTAAATTCAGAAAATTATTTCAGCATTTAAACTAAGTAATTTGACTTCTAAGGCTTACCTAGCATCCACATATTGGAAACATTGTCACAAGGCCCAATGGAACCAGCAAATGCACTACAAAGCTCACACATCTGTAAACCAGCTGAGGACTTGAAATACTCAGTTTTCCTCTTTGATATTTGAAAGTTCATTGTATTTTGGCATTGCACAGTTAGTTGTCCTCACACAGAAGATAAACAAGTCCAAGAGCTTGGATCTTTCCCAGGGCACAGTCTTAACACAATGTTAAAATAATTATGTGTCTCAAACAAGTTATCTAGCAGCTCTAAGCACAGATTCAACAGTGTGCTTATTGCTATTTTCCTTGTTCTTACATTTTTCCACTAAAATGCAATATGAAGAAAAATATATTTTAAATAAAGAATAAAGAAAATATTCAAATTTGGTTTCATTCAAAATATGAAAAAATATTTGAAATCTAAATACAATTTACTTATTCCCCCAGAATTACTTGGTTTAACCACTCAATAATGTGTAGCATCTACTGATACTGGACAGGAAGGGACTCAAAAATATAAATTCTTTGTTATATTTTCTATTGTCTTAATCTTTTGTATTATGGGGATTTGGCTGTTATGTATGCCTGTGCACCAGGTGTGTGCCTTGTGTCCTCAGAGGGCAGGAGGCTTCACACATCCTGGGACTGGAGTCACAGATGGTTATGAGTTGCAGTATAGGTCCCGGGACTGGAAACCAGGTCCTCTGGAAGAACGGCCAGTGTTCTTAACTGCTGAGCCATCTCTCTAGACCCCTTCTCAGTTTTTTGTTCTTTTTACTGGGGTAGGGAAGGTGCTAAGGATCAAATCCAAATTTGGTTTTAAAACAAAATTTCCAAGAAGAATCAATTATATTTTAAAATTAACTAGTTTAATATTAATAACAAACAATTAAATCTCAACAATCAGTTCAGTCATACGGCTTTACAAAATTTGATGCTGAATTTTCTTTGTATTGCAAAGGAGAGCAAGTGCTTTAAACACTGTAGTATTCTGGCTGAAAGAGTTCTACTGAGCATTGCCCTGAATGCTTTGGGGGTATGGACTCCAACATATTGGGAAGAAAAGAGGCAGAGCGTTTTATACCAATGACACCCAACACTGGACATGAACACAACTGTATTTGATATCAAGAATAATGGCATGTTAAGTACAAAGTCAGTTTACCACAGAGCACAGCTATTCTAGACTATGCAAAACCTCAATCCCACGTGAGGGCTTGGCAGGTAGTAGGTATTCTGATTACTATGACTACATATCTTCTGATGCCAATAATCTGAAGATATTAATTTGTCACAAGTGCTGGTCAGAGATATAAAGTACACCCACATTAAAATTATCACCATGATATCTGTGGCATGGTGTTCATGATGTACAACCAAACCACCTTAGACCTGATAAACAAGTCAACATTTTTACATAGACGAACTCTGGGGAAAGAGTAAGGATGGAGTGACAGGAAAGAGATGTCACAAAAGGCCCCTAAGGATGTTAGAAGTGAGGGGGAACAACTGACATCACTAAGCAGCCAGTCCTAGACCCATATGTCTGTGAACAAAGCCTAGGGTTGGCTTCCTTTGAGGAAGAGATGTAGGAGCAATGCATCAGCAATGTTCCCCGAGGCCTCTATACAGTACACTGCCCTTTACATAGACAGGACCAAGTCTTCAGGATGGTGCTGTTCTCACGGAATGAACTATGCACAATACAACATTCAGACGGACTCTGACAGCAGGGCAACCATTTGTATGGGCTGCATTATGCATAGTAAAATAATCTGCAGACAGATATTAAGAGTTCTAATTAACTTTTTATAAAAATCAATTTCTCAAAATTTCAACAAGGATTTTGAAAAACTGTAAACAGTTAAGTCAGAGAATGCAGTGATTTTTCTTTTGCTTTCTCTTTTTATAGATAAGATTTTGAGTTATGATTGGATCTTCTAAAACTATGAGAAAAGTTGTTGGCTCCTCTCTAGATTAAAAACAAGCTGAAATAAATTAGACTTTATGTTGAAAAAAGTAACCCAGCTCAACAACCTGTGTGCCAACTTTCTCTTGTATAATTTGAAACAGCCAAGCAATAAACTCTGAAAAAAAAATTTCGAATGGAAGCCTTGAAAACACTTGACTCCAGCTTTGCTACTGGGCGCCATAATAAATGCAGAAACTTAAAACCTCAGCTATACTGGAGAAAGAGAACTTTCAGTGGACTATGTAATGCATAGTCTAATGCAAAGGCTTAAGAGGCAGAAATCATTGCTACACTTGAAGTTTCGTATGTTGCACTCCCTAGACACTGGCCTCCCCTTCTTAGCTGCCAGTGTTGCATTCCTTGCTCCAGCGAGGATTATGAGCAGCACACTGCAGAGGATGGGGAGCGACTCCATCACACAGAAGCTGCACTGTGAGGCTCTGGGAAGCAGTGAGGTCAGATGTTTAGGAGACAGAATGGAAAGGGTCACCGTGAGTCCATGGGATAAAGTTAAAGCAATCAGAGTTAAAAACATTTTAATATTCTTTCCAAACAGCAGTAGGGACTTGATTATCATATTGTTGAAAGAAATGTGGGTCACCGATAACAGGGGAAAACAAAATGAAACAAAACACTAGCATGGATTCTTTTTTTTTTAAAGGTCTCTGTATTTTTTCCCTTTTTTTATTACTTTATAAATAATACCAATCAAAATTTCCACTTTCTCCCCTCCTCCTACTTCCCTCCCGTCCATCCATTCCCCGTCCACCCTCCCCCTCCAGTCCTAAGAGAGGGCAGGGTACTCTGCCCTATGAGAAGTCCAAGGCCCTCCCCCCTCCATCCAGGCTTAGGAAGGTATGCATCCAAATAGAATAGGATCCCAAAAAGCCAGTACATGCAGTAGAGACAAATCCCAGTGCCATTATCATTGGCTTCTCAGTCTGCCCCAATTGTCAACCACATTCAGAGGGTCCACTTTGATCCCATGCTCATTCAGTCCCAGTCCAGCTTGATTTGGTGAGCTCCCATTAGCTCAAGCACACTGTCTCAGTGGGTGGACCAACCCCCTCGTGGTCCTGACTTCCTTGCAATGGATGTTTTAAAGCTTCTAGTAAAGAGAACAGTGACATTCCCTAAAATTGTCAAGAGTAGACATAAAGGATAATGGTTCTGTTTAAATCCACTACTTGCAATCCTAGGTACAGATGACTCCCTGATTTAAGAATGCATAAAGGAACACAAAACTATCTAAGTTTAATCTGCTAATACAGAATAGTTAGTTCTCTTGGTGTTGGGACAAAGAACAAGTCACAACTCCAGCACTTTCTTACTGTCACCATCCAGAGGAATGGAGGGACAGATCTGACAGACTTCCCGTATGCATGTACTCTGATGTGAGGAGAAGGGGTAGTCCTCAGAACTGGCTTGGGGCAAGAGTAACCTAAATCTTGGCTCACCTTCTAGAGATGGTCATGTTCAGGATCAAGTTTAATAGATTTCAATAGAAAGTTTATTGTAACAGCCATGGGAATCTGGGACTTTTTAGCCAGTATTTCCAAAAACCCAGAGGAAAATGTACTTTTACCGTGTATTAACCTTGCAAACGAGAACTGAAGATTTTGTATTTTTTAAATTCAGTTTTATAGACTACTCCAATCCAGTGCAAAAACAGGTTAACTCACAATTATCAGAAAGAATGAATGGAACGATAGAGGTTTTGATGACAATAAAATGAAAAAATTGAAAAGTTAGGAAGAGTGTTGGGTAGGCAAATCTTCCAGCTATTTGGGAATAAATGATTTCTTTACAGAGTAGGGAGCCACTTACCCATTTTTTAAATTCATTTATTAGAAAAATGAGACATTTAGACAAAGTACTTAAGATATTGAGTCAACACTCAACTCTAGTTTTAAGAGCTAAGTTTTTCTCATTCTTTCAAGTGACCTTCTCCTTTTAAAGAGCCCTTCCCAAATCTTCCTCCCCTGCACTGTCTGAGTATTTCCACGAGCACTGGAAGAATGTGTTAAGTTGTTATCCAGGAAAATCTTAGACAGTACTAATAATATAAAACACAGGGACAACATAACACAGTTTGGGGTATAATATTTGTCACTGGACACATTCTAAGTTATTCGAAACAACAGGGGAACCTGAAGGTATTTTAAAAATGACAGATCGTCTCCCCGCATAATAATGTTTGCATGGATATCCCAGGCCCCCATCATCCTTCCATCAGAGAACCAGATGTGCCCTCTAAATTAGGGGACTGGGCAATCAGGCAAATCCAAATTGAGGGGTATTCTGCAAACAGCTGTCACTGAACTGGAAAAGAGCAGGGACAACTTTAGAATAAGAAAACTTAAAAGACATGGCAATGAAAACACCATCTTCGGTTGCATCCTAGATGAAAAAAAAATGTACTACTTTAAAAAAAGCTATAAAGGATATTGGAGCAATCAGGAAAAAATTGGATATGGATATGGATTCAGTATTGAATGAAGCTACTGTGTTATTCATTAAAGGTTCTGAATATCTGTTATATAGGAGGATGTTCCGATGCTTTCAAGTCTCCTAAGTATACAGTGGGTGAAGTAACAAAACAACTCACAAATGCGAACCGGAGGAACTGAGGGAAGGGAGGAGAGGGAAAGAGAGAGAAGGAGGGGATGAAAGGAGGGGTCAGAGGCTGGTAAAGAAGGAAACAGAAATTGGGGACAAAGGAGAGGGAAGGGAGAGAGAGGGAAGAGAGAAGAGGAGGGGAGAGCATGAGAAGGGTTTATGTAGTAGCAAGCTGCAGAACAGGCTCTGGTACCATACTCAGATAAGTTAAAGGCAGAAGGCACGCAGTGCTCACCGACTGCTCTGCCGTTCGTGAGTTCACTGTTTTACCAAGTAAATGCTGGGAGAGAATTTAGAGTGCTAGGAAGTAATCCTGTTCCTGCAAAAGGGAAGAGAAAGGCCCAAAGGCCAAGCTGTTTCTTATAATGCACGGCTGCAAAGAACCTCTTAGTTCAGAATTTGACAGTCTGCCGTCTGCCAGAGGGAACAAGGCAAGTCAGAGTCTGAAACTATAGAGGTCACATTTCCTCCCTTGGGACATAATGGCACTTACATGATGTTTAATTAAGAAAATAAATAGTGCCCTAATATTTGTCTTTAAAGAAAGTACAAACTCGTTACGCATTTGCTAAGGGTATAACTATTTTTGGAGTTGAAAAAGTAAATAGAAGGTGAAACTGTTCTGATTTCAGTGCTCACATCCATGTGCCCACTGGTTACTGCTTTGCATTTAGTCTAAGACAGCCTTTTTAATAAGCAGAAAATGTGCAGTTTTATATTGTTTAAATTTTAATATGGATTTTTGTTCAAAACAACAGACATTCAGGCTACTTGTAAATGATACAAGATTTTTTTGCTAATGAGGCATTATGTAGAACATATGCAAAAATCACAACTCAGTCTTCCAAAATAGACCACAACAACAGGAAAAAACATGACTTTAATAAAAAAGAGCAGCACTGGGATTTTACTTCAAAGCAATTAAGGGCTTTGGATAACCAAAAGTTTATGTCAAGCTGATGCCAAACCAAACTGGTCTATTAAACACATACTACGGAGAGTTTCTGTGCTGCTCTATGAAAGGCTCCTTGCTGCCACTCTGCAGATTACAGCTACGTTAGGTTCATGCCTGAGAACAAGGGGTCCAACATCCAGATCAGACTTCTAGGATTTCAATCTGAAATAATGTACCAGTGGAAGAGGAGTTCAAATATGTTTTCCATTTTGTTATTTCTCTCTACAGTAAATTACACCAAGTTTTACATTTTCCCCTAAGTTTTTCAACAATTTTCCATTAGCCTCAAAACATTGCTGTTACACATAAAATTTTGAGCTACAAGTAAACATAATTGCTAAAATGTCTTGTAGATCTTTATTTCTTTAGTTTCAAAAACTGTATTCAAGAAACAACGTGCTGTTCAACAGATGTATCTTTCCTTCTAAGCAGATAATGTGGATTTTAGTTTTATAAAATCATTGGAGTAAAGTACTAACTAGCTTATTTCTTTGGCTTCTGTAGGAATTTTCCTTTGCTCATCATACAATTTCGTTTTTACTTCTAATCGCTGATGTGGTAAAAAGAGACTGCTCTTCTTATGTGGGTCATCTGCCCCCGTGGAAGGCCGTGGTTTAGACTTCAAGGTAAACACTGTCTTCTCTTGAAAGCATGTGGTCCTGCCTGCACCCTCCTTCTGCTCTGCTGTGTCCTAGGGTTAGAGGACCTGTGGCGCCCATCTTTAGTTATCGAAAGTATAGCTCTAAGATGACCACACCCCTCTGGAATAGGAACAGTTAACACAGTCCGTCTAATTGTCTGGCACCTTGAAGAATGTAATAGGAAAAGTAGTCCCTGATAACCTTCGCCTAATGGCTGAGCAAAACTGACACGGACATGTCAAGCCTGAACCTGCCCCGAGTAAAAGTGTGTGTATTGGGGTTGGTGTGTGTGTGAATGTGTAGAACAGAGAGGCCCACGTTTGGCATCTTACTCAATTGCATACCTTAATTTTTGAGACACCGTTTCTCACTGAACCTGGGCTTGGTGACTAGTTGCTAAGTCCCAGGGATTCCCTGTCTCTGCTTTCTCAGTTTCAGGACCAAAGGCTGCCGCCATGTCTGGCTTTTACGTGGGTACTTGGGATCTAGCCACTGATCCTCAAGCTTGCATGGTGTTCACTGTTACTGAGTCATGTTCCTAGCCCGCCCCCCAGTGCATTTTCTATCCAGGTAATATCAAGTATAAATGCTGGTAATAATACTAAGAAAATACTCTCAGATATGCGGTCCAAGACTCTGGCCCTGTCCTTCACGAGGAGCCAGCCCTGTTTCCTAAGGAGGCCGAGTCTAAAGTAGTTCTTTCTGGCGAACATGGTTAATGCCTTGTCACTAAAGGTGATGTAAAGCCAGGATTTTAATTATGCCCCTAGCTTATATATAATTCTCAAAAATATTCATCTTTCTTAGGCCATGTTAAAAGAATACTATATAATTTTACTTGACATTAGGATCCTCTTATATAATATAGCTTGACATATTACAGTTCTAATATAACTATAAATTATACTAATCTTTTAAATCTAAGACTTTTCATATATATTTTTAGTATGTTTAGACAAACAAACAAGGAAAAAAAAACAAGTTGGAGCTAGAGAAATGGACCAGTGATGAAGAGCACTGGCTGCTCCTCAGGGGACTTAGGTTTGATTCACAGCGCTGTTACAGTAGCTGTCAACCACCTGTGGCTCCAGTTCCTTGGGAGACCTCACCTTCTTCTGGCCTCTGAGGACACCAGGCACACATATGATGTACAGACATATATTCAGGCAAAAATCCATACATATAAATTAAAATTAAAATCTTCCTTTAAAACCACAACCTAAGTCTACTGTTCCATGTATTTCCTTAGATCCTTCATCATGCAGGGCTAGCTTGTGAAGACAGGATTAGAGCTGGTGAAAGGGCTCAGTGGGGAAAGCCTTTGCTGCCCTGCTGCCTGGGGACCTGAGCTCAATTCCTGTAATAAAACCCCTATTTTTTCTATTTCTTATTTTTAAAAAAGCGATACCTAACACTCTATCTGAAATTAAAGTTAGAAAACTTACTGGGTTTTTTATACAATTTGTTACCCTGTGTCTTTTTTTTATAGTCATTATTTTTTTAATTTATTTATTATGTATACAATATTCTGTCTGCATGTATGCCTGCAGGCCAGAAGAGGGCACCAGACCTCATTACAGATGGTTGTGAGCCACCATGTGGTTGCTGGGAATTGAACTCAGGACCTTGGGAAGAGCAGGCAATGCTCTTAACCACTGAGCCATCTCTCCAGCCCACCCTGTGTCTTTTTATAGGTGAGTTGAGTCCATTTATATAAAGGGATATTAATGACCAGTGATTGCTAGTTCTTGTTATTTTAGTGTTCGTGGTTGGTGATGTTATTGTGTGTGTTTTCCCCTTCTTTGGGATTTGGTGCTGTGAGGTCATCTATTGTTGGTGTTTTTGTGGATGTAGCTAACTTCCTTGGGTTGGAATTTTCCTTCTAGTACTTTGTTTTGGGCTGGGTTTGTGGCTAGGTATTGGTTAAATCTGGTTCTGACATGTAATATCTTGTTTTGTTTGTCTATGGTGACTGAAAGTTTTGCTAGATATAGTAGTCTGGGCTGGCATCTGTGGTCTCTTAATGTCTGCATAAAACTTGACCAGGACCTTTTGGCTCTCATTGTTTCCACTGAGAAGTCAGGTGTAATTTCGATATGTCAGCCTTCATATGTTAATTAACCCTTTTCCTTTGTAGCTCTTAATACTCTTTCTTTATTCTCTATGTTTAGTGTTTTGATTATTATGTGGCAAGGGGACTTTTTTTTTTTTGATTCAGTCTATTTGATGTTCCATAAGCTTCTTCTATCTTCATCTTCATCACTTTCTTTAGGTTAGGAAAGTTTTCTTCTGTGATTTTGAATATATTTTCTGTACTTTTGAGTTGGACTTCTTCTTCTATCCCTATTATTCTTAGGTTTGTTTTTTTCATGATGTCCCATATTCCCTGGGTATTTTGTGTTAAGCTTCTGCTAGATTTAATATTTTCTTTGACAAATGAGTCTATTTCCTCTATTGTATCTTCAGCGCTCGAGATTCTCTCTTCCATCTCTAGTATTCTGCTGTTTATGCTTGCCCTTGTGGTTCCTGATTGTTTTTCTGTATTTTTCATTTCCAGAATTCCTTCAATTTGTGTTTTCTTTATACTGGGTTTTTTAAAAAGAGAAATTTGCCTAGTATGTCACATAGTTCACAAAGGGGAAATCACTAAGTCTGATTTTAACAAATTATGAGATATGTGAAAAGAGCAAAAGCGATACCACTACAACATGCGATTTTATTTGGGGTCCACTAAAATGAACAGTAGAAAGGTATCTTTAGACAAGTCTGAATATAAACTGGCTGTTAGCTGCTATCAATAAGTGACTATTAATTTTGTTGGGCATAGAGATACATTCTCAACTATTTATGAGCGACAGTGTGGATAGGAGTAGCTGATTGAAGGAAACAGAAGAGTAAGTTTAAATGAAGTAAGATTGATAAGATATTAATAGCTGTTGAAGTGGAGTTTTGTATACATGAAAGTCCCATAAGCTACTATCTGTAGTTTCGTCAAAAGAAGAGAAAAGGTTGTAAAAAGAAGATAACTGAAGAGATTCTGTGGAGAAAAGAAGTCTTGTTCAAAGCATCATGTCAACACACAAATGAACAAATATGATCAGAACCAAACACTAAGAGAGAACAAAAATATCATTTTATAAAACACCAAAATACAGTGGTAGCAAGGAAACTATTGCCAAGTTGGACCATAAACCACAACAATCATAAGATTTTCTTATAAACTGAGTACAAGGAGACATGACATCTTTTTGTGGTCACATGCTGCTAAGCATTGTGGAACTACAGGTTGAGCAAACCCTTAAGACTTGACTTAAACACAGGTATGAGAGTGCAGCTTGTTACCCATGCTTCTCTGAGCAGCTGTGATCAAATGATGTAAACTTCGAGGTCTTGACAAGTGGGGTAAATAGAGACAGATGAGAGGGGCAGCCAGCCATAGGACGGTTAGGGAAAACTTCCCCTTCTTCACAGGAGTACTTGATACAGTTAGTAGGTCTACAGCATTTCTACCCAAAGAATATTAAGTAGAAATAGAGTTTATAGAAATAGCTTACATGAATTTATCATCCCATGGTTCATGTTAAATTATTTAAAATTAATTTGGAGCATATCAAAGTGATATTTCAGTCTTAACATACCTTTGATCTGTAGCTTGCTGTTCTCGAAGCTGAAGAAGAGACAACTCAATTTCATTTTCCTTTCTCCTTAACTGAGTTTTCAGGATCTCTGCTAAGTGCTCTAATTCTTCTATCTGGCCTCTTTGTGACTGAATAACATTTTCTCTGCAATAAAGAATCTTGATAAGAATTTGCAGTTTGAGGAGAAATTTGTAATATTTAAAGTCAGGGCAAAGATAGCTCTTTATTATAATATAGGGCAAACAAAAGTTAATAAAGTGGCTTCTGCATATAGTGAAATAACAGCAGATTCAATGTGATGACTTGGACTTATATCTGGGACAATTTAAGAGATGGCCTTTTAGAAGATACTGTTCTAGGCAACAGACTGGACTGTGGTTGAATTCAGTTAAGGATGTACTCTGATCACCTACTGGATACTCTACAACATAATTCTATGTCCTGCTCTGTAACATGCACAGCTGCCATATCACCCAATTAGCACTTCAGAGAGTGAGCATGAAATGTGCCAAACACACCATGGTCTCCAGCATGCACTTATTTCTTCCTTGTCTGACCGTCCCAGTGCAGTGAGGCCTGGGAAACTGCCACAAACCCTGGCTTTTCACTTGATTATCTAAGAATGAGAAAATATTTAGCCTTTTATTTCCTCACAAGTTGATAACTAGTGTGATTGGTATTTAAAACATTCAAAAGAAAACATTTCAAATCTGTATCATTTTATTCTTTAGCAATGTTCTAAGGTTGATAGTCTTAGTGTAACGCTTTCTTTCCTTAGTCAATGTTCTGATGATCCAGTAAGGGCCTAACGTCATTTGCAGATCTCAGACACTGACAGCACCAGTTGAACAGAAAAAAGATGAACGAGGGAGAAGCAACTCTTTTGAAACCATGACACGATAAAGAATGCACGTCTCTCGGAACCACAGGAAAGAAAGAGCTGACATCCATGTGTATCACATACTTTCAGACTTTCAAGCAGTTCTTCATTCCTCCCCACAAAAAGGGTTGAATCAGGACCTAAACAAAGGCCTGTAAGTTTATGGGAACGAAAATGTCTCTAAAACAGAGACTATTCGAAGTGACTGGACTTTCAGGCCATTGCTTTGGTGGTAAATTGAACATACACCCTGCCATCAGTACAGCTAGATAAACTATCCACTGAGAACATGTTATATAATACCTGTTACTACTCCACAGAACTAGCTGTATTTTAGTAAAGCAAATTATTTATACATCCTCCACTTTTGTTTACAATAAAGGAAAAAGAGGGATCAAAATAAGACATAATCAATATACAAAGTTCTAAAATGACCACGAAAAAGAATACATACAAATTTCTTATTTCTCCTCTGGCTTCTTCAAGTAAACTATTGCCATATTTTGTGAGTGTAGGTTGTACAGTTTCTGCTTCATCTATATTTTGGAATCTTACACCTAAAAATAAAGTAGTAAACTATTATGGAAAGAAAGTTGAGAAAGACAGATCATTGATTTGCTAAAGGTATATTTATAATAAACACTAGGCTACATATGTTCTTAGAACGGAGCAACAGAAGTGCAAGCTAAGGGGGCATTAGCCCTCAGCCACCAGCAGATAGTATGCGAAACAGTAATGTATTGCCCGCTGAACAATCCTGCTAAAGAAACCATCTAGAAATAAGTCTAGACATTTTGGGATTTAGAACTGTTATTCTAATTTCTGAAAGAACCACCATTTTTAATTCAGAGATTTATAATAAAAACTGAAGTATAAAGGGAAAAATTTGACCTATAGTAAAACCAAATACTACTGTTCTACTAAAAGAACGTAGCAATAAAGTGATTCCTATTGACATTCTGTGACACTTATAGATCAGTGCCTTGCTCAGTCACCATCAGAGAAGCTTCCTCCTGCAACAGAAGGAAACAGATGCAGAGAGCCACGGTCAGAGAGCAAGAGACCCTGGGACACTCAATGCATGTAACACAGCACATGTTTGGAGGTCGGAGGACAACTAACACGGCAGTTATCTCTTCCACGGTATGTGTCCTGGTGACTGATCTCAGGTCGCCAGCTTGGGGCAAGCACCATCTCATTAGTCTCCCTTTAGTGGTTTTGATAATGATCTTTTATATTTAATCATAAACATCCTTTGATCTTGTATCCTTAATTTATGTCATCTTTTTTCAATCTCAATAAGAAAATTCATATTTAAAAAAGGTGGTTTGAGAATGAATCACCAACAAGAGCTCTTAAAGCAGTATCCTACAGTATTTTTCAAATAGAAGTTGCATGTGCTATGTATGGTGGCACACATGTACAGTCTCAGAGATTGGGAGTTTGAGGCAGGCTGACGGTTTGAGCTAACCTAGGCAATAGAAGGAAACATTCATCTTAAAGGGAAAAAAGTATATGAAGTTTGGCGTGGACAGTCCATTTGTTAAAAGTCAGACATACTTTTAATTATATGTGTCACCTTCTATTTCCAGAAGCATTAGAGTGAAGTGCAGATTTTAAATAGACACTAGTCTAAGATCTAAAGACATAGAAAAAAAAATCTCTTTAGATAAGTTTTAACCTTTTCAACATCCAGACTTCACTGTGCTACAACTGGCCAGTTAGACACTTGGGCTACAATACTAAATTTTAAGCTTTCCACATACAATCATGAGGAAATTCAAAATTAGCAGAGAAGTTAAAAGACTAAATTTAAAATATACTGATTTGGTTATTAATTATTAACTTTGGTCATTATTTCTAACTAATGGTTATTACATACATACTCTTTTCAGTTTTGATTTGATTGTCTGGATATTTGATATAGACTAGGATGGCTTCAAATTTCACATCTTCTTATCTTACGTCTTTTTTTTCTTTTCTTTTCTTTTTTTAGTTTTGTTTTTTTCAAGACTAAGTTTCCCTGTGTAACAGCTGTCCTGTCTTGGAATGAGCTCTGTAGACCAGGCTGGCCTCAAGCTCACAGAGATCCACCTGCCTCTGCCTCCCGAGCACTGTGGTTAAAGCTGTGGGCCACCACTATCTAGCTTGTCTTAGTGTTTTAAAGAATAATTTATCATCACTATCCTCATCTTCATCATCATTTTTATGTGAAATGCCAGTTTTTGCCTGTGTACCATGTGCATCGTGGTGCCCTCATAGGCCAGAGTATAGAATCAGATGTCCTGGAACAAGAGCTACAGACATTTGTGACCTGTTATATGGGTGCTGGGAATTGAACCTGGGTCCTCTAGAAGATCAGTAAGTACTCTTAGCCACTGAGCCATCTCTCCAGCTACTTGCTGCAGTCTTCTGAGTACTAGGTGTTGGATCACAAGCTGATACCATACGTGGGCACTAATGACTGTATTTTACAAACATACACACTTTACAAAAGTTTTGTTTTGGTGGTTTTTCACAGTAAGAACTGTGTCTACATAATGTCAATCACACTTGAGTTAGTGCTCACCACCATATATTCCGAAATGTAAACAGAGAATGAAGCCCTCCCCACAGCAGTTTCAGGGAAGATGCCTCCTAGGGCCAGAGGAGTCTGGGCTTCTCACTTAGCCCTCTCTCAAGCCAAGACAGTCCTAACACTTGGGCCCACGTCCCAGTCTTCAAGGCAGCCTTGAAGGGTGTACTGCACACTGAAGATGAACTTTGCAAACGACACCTCAGGTTTACTCCCACACCATGATTAAGATTCCATCAACATTGACCACAGCGTATGATTTCTGTGTCCCAGACTCTACAAATACGGAAGCAGTTCTAAATCACAAAGAGAATATAGATATAAGGAGATATTTAAGTTTATAAGTTTTTAAAAACTGATGTTCCATGGATCAGTTTTAAAACAAATATTTTTAATAGAGGAGGGTAAGCTGATACCTTTGATTTGGACAGTAATTTAACACAAGTGGCTTGCTATATCAATGTAAAGTTTGGGCATTACTTTTATGTAGCATGAAAGGCCCGGAAGTCCTTCCATATCATCCCATGCACTTGCATTTCTAGATGACAACACTAAGGTTCAGGGAGGACACGGCACTTTAAGAGAATGTCCCTCAGTGAGGAGCTCCACTTTCCTTCCTCTTACCTAATCCGGCATTATTATCACTCCATTCTATAGATGAAGAAAACGAGGCTGAGAGGTCAAGGGCTGACTTCCATATAAAATAACAATTCACGGCAGAATGTGTTTGCTGATTTTTACTTCGCTGTGCTCACTTTGATTAGACCCAAAGGCTACCACAAGCTCACATAGCTGGCAACAGCTGAGCCCTTTCATCCTGCAGCTGCCTCCTGTCCGTGAGGAGGCCGTCCTGACTTCAAAGGTTCGCTATCTAGGGAAGAGACAGTGCTAACATTTTGCTTTGGAAAAGAAAACTACAACAATTTTTCCTCCTCTCCTTCTGTTCATATGGTGTTTCCCTTTCCTCAATGAATTATAACTAAAGGCTTACATCATTTTTTAATATCACAAAAGATGTTGGATATTTCTGTGAAGCATATTCCTAATAAAAATCAATTAGAGGGACCATTTTATTTACTTTTCTAGAAGCGTCGTTTCAAAACAGCGACTTCAGATATTTATGCACTTTTAGTTTCGTTTTAATAAGTTCATTTGGGAGTGGAAAGAATTTGGCCTTGATGCCTGAATTAGCTTGGTCTGCACAATTGCTTTGTAATACAGAGAAGCTTTACACCATTCTTTTCGGTGTGAAGAAACTAATGGTATAATTATTTTAGAGACGACGAGACTTTTATAACCACCAGCTCTAGTACTTTTTACATATAAAGAAAACAGCAAATCAACAGGGACGATCTGCCCTAGTTCACCAGCTTGTAGGTCCAAGAACTCACATTCAACTCAGCCTCAACTGCTCTTAGTTTCACACATGCCTACTAGAATAGTTTTGTTATTTTTTAACTAAATAAATTAGAGTGACCTAGGGATTCCTGAACAAAACTGACTTTGTTACAGGATTATGATCTTGCAAAAAGCAAGCCTCAAACCGTTTCTAGCCCCCTTTGAAGACATGTGAGGACATGAATAAGAAGCAAAGCTGGAAACAGGTTTAGACTTAAGTGCAGTGTTTGGTGACTGTTTTACCTTTCCTGGGACATTCCTGGAAGCTTGTGGTTGCGCTAGCTCTCCTGCGGCCAGTGTTAATTCGAGCCTGCACACGACTGTGCGGAGTTTGCCTGTGCCCCTGGCCCTGGAGCTGCTGTTTGGCTGATATTAGCCTGTTTTTGAGGACTTCATTTTGTCTTTCAAGCTCATGGACTTTCTCTTGCAGCTGCTCAATCATTTCTTCCATTTCTACATCTCGTCCCAGCCGCTGGGGGCCGCCACCAACCCGCTCATATCTTTTCTTGTCATTAACTAGCCGTATTAACTTGGTGGCCATTCTAGGGAAATAATAAAAAGATGAAAAGGAATGTGAGAAGTCAGCATAAAATGCATTCTGTTGAAAGGAACATAATCACTGTGAAGACTCCAGTGCAGAACCTGAATAATAAATTTCAGGTTTTGATGTAACTATTACTGCCTGTGAAGAATCCTTTGATGCTAATTGAAACCACTGGGCAACAATCTGCTTTATAGCACTGACAAATAGCAGTTTCCTAAGGCTTATCATTTAAGGTTAGTAAAGAGAGGACACATATTTACCCCATATGTTCCAGAAACGCAATTTTTAATGCATGACCTTATATAGGAACACTGGATGTACTTAAATGTAGTCACAGAGTGTGGATGTGGTGGGCCATGCCTACAACCCACAATGAGTTAGAACTTTTGAAAAGTGAGCTAAGATTATGCAGATTTAGGTAGGATAGTATCTTATATTTCTATAGGATTAAGACAAGGAAAAATCATAAAAGTGATAGAACTCACAGATGTACACATATAAAATCCAGCGGAAATTTCAAAATAAGCCAAAATGTGACATTAAATGTTGGATAGTGCTCAACAAATGTTTGTGTTGAATTTCAGAAAATAATTACATGCAAGAAATATCATTTTAATGATACTTAAAAATTTTTGACATAAATTGTTCTACTGACATTCCAAGAACTTTGACTCTTTCAAGTTTTGATAAAAACTGGTCAGACAGAACAAAAGACAGAATGGGCACATGGGGGTGATGTAATATACACGCATGGAAAACATGCCTGACAGGGAATGGAAAAATCTTGGCAGGACAAGAAAGAAAAGGTGGCTTTGATGAGAGACACAAGTTCAAGACTTTACAAAATTGGTCGCACATCTTCAATAGCTGATTCTAGTTTATAGTGAATCTATTTTTATAAAGACCCAGACAGGAGATTGGAAATAAAAACACACTACATTTTTCTTTAAGTGGGGTTTGCTTTATTTTAGCATGGTTATGGACAGAAGCTTTTACTTAAGGGAACAAAAGTGAAATAAAAAAAAAAAACCCTTAATAGCTTTGGGATGTCATAGAAAAACGTCTTTCCCCTAAGCACAGTCTTCTGTAAATGCGGTAGTAATACATGTCTATCTACACTTCTGGCTACTCGGTTACAGCATGCGGCATCAGGGAGAGCTATGCATAACATAATCAGTGAGGATTGTTTTCTCTTTCCCTTGAGGCACATCCACTAAGCATGCTTTATAAGGAATACTGAATAATAAAAACCAAGATCCAAGAGTACCACAGACATCCTGGTAAAGTAATTAGTGGATTACTTCCTTTTCCATCTAGTACTGTGGATGATCTATCACTGGGAAACCTGACCAGTTATCATCACCCAGCAAAACCACATTCTGCCTTGTCCAGTAATGAGGTTAGAGTCCTGAGCCCTGCTCAATGTCCTATAGCCATCCACATGAGAAGTCACTTATTACAGGAAGATTAGCACTTAGACACATAGATTACAATAAAGAGGAAAGTAAAGATTTCATATAAAAATCAGTCATCAGAAGAATGATAAAGGATTTTTTAACGCAAGAGAAGGATATAGAGAGTGTCTTCAAATTCTTGACATGGTTTTCAAGTAAACTTCATCAGGAAATGCAAGACTGGATGTGCTTGTTTAGTCACAGGAATGTTTTTAATATATTTAAGTTACTAATGAATTGTAAGTTATGTGGTAAGGTTTGAGTATTTACTTAAAAAGACAATTTGTAAAATCCATATTTACACAAGAGGTGACACGGACTCTCACACCTTAAGGATAAATGTAAAGACCCTCTATCCATGCCAACATCAATCAGGTAAGGATGAGAAGGTATTTACAGATATGGGCCTGTGTTCAGTAAGTAAGTACTCCACATTAGTAAAAAGTCTCAGGGGCATAAATGGCCTGAACATAGGATACTGGAGAAAGATAATAGAATACATATATACACTCGACTCCTAGCCCAGTTCCCGCCCCCAAATGAAACTAAGTGGCTCATTATTAATTAAGTTGGTTTTATTATTTTGGTTAGGACAAATTACTAATAAGGTCAGATTGTGAATTCAATTCTTCTACTGCCCAATTAAGTATATAAAGAAAAGAAAAAAAAACCAGTTTAGTGGTCACAGACTTCACATCTCTTTCTGGCTGGTGGACCTGGGTGTGCTATTGTTCAGAAATGAACGAGGGACATCTTAAAAGTAGCCATTCCCATGTCTTGAAACCAACTCAAAGTAGAAGGCTGGTTGGTGGGTCTGAAACTAAGTCCACAGGGTAGAAAGTGAAATGGAGTCACTTCTGTAGGATAAACTCTAAGCACAGAGTCATCTTCTTTCTTTCGAGTCCACCTTCCTTTGAACCCAGAATGTGACTTTGAATACAGACTTGTACGCACTCTTTTGTTTCCAATGCCAGGCACTCAAACGGTGGCCACGGTATTCCTGAGTACAAAGGAACTGAAGAGAAATTACTCTGAAGGCATCGTTCCTGCATGCAGTGTTTTTGCATGTCCATCAAAAGTGACAATGTGCTTTTTCAGAAATGGCAGAGTGAAATACAGAACAAAAAGACTAACCCAAGTGAAGTTAAACATGCCTCAGATATAAGTGATGTTTTCATTAGTAAATCCCAAATCATAAGGGAACACGCATTCTAACAAGTTGGAATAGTTAATTATTTTTTAAACTTTTATGACATGTAAAAAAACAGATGCCGGGCTATCTGCTTATTAAGTCATAAATATTAACCCCAAAGTTATTTATAGACCTAATACACTCCTGGCACTCTTAGCTATTAGCTGTGTTCTTTCAAACAGCAACGTCAGACATAATAAACACAATCTTCTTGGTTTATTATTCTACTTTGTAAGATTTTCCATTTTTAAAAAATTCTATTTATTTATAACCTGCCTGTTCCAGAAAAGATTGAAGGTGGGGCTTTCAATTAAGTTTATAAAAAAAAAAACACAACTATATCCTTCAAACTTTACAGAGTTAAGAAAAAAAGCTAAAAGCTTTTTATCATAACCTTTTAATTTTATCCTCTTGCTTGCGGGCATGCTGTTTAAGTAAAATGTTCTCATCATGCAAACGCAAAAATCTGTCTTCCAGTTCCTCACGGCTGACACGTGACACTGCCTGGCGAGTCTTCATTGTTCGTGCAGTTGAAGTTTCTGAAAAAATGCCAAGGTCATTAATTGCAGCATCACTGAAAATAGTCTCTAAAAACTGATAACTGCGGATACTAAAAGAACCTCTGATATATTCCTATTTTTTTCTCCTATTTACTGTTTTCCTTTTTTTGTTTTATGAAACAGGACTGCATGCAGCACAGGCTAGCCTCACCCTTGCTGTGTTCATGTAGCACAGGTTAGCCTCACAACAGCTGAGTGGCTGGGATGACCTTGAACTCCTCCTAATCCTTAGGCCTCTACTTTCTAAGTGCTGAGAGAGATTACAGGTGTGAAACATCACACTCCAACCCACCCCCACCCCAGCTGACCTACAAATTAAGTTGTTTTTCTCTAGAAAATGTTACAGCATTGTTCGTGCCAATGACCTGAGGTGAGGTAAAGCATCCCTGGCATCAATGCTTCATGTACAGTATTAGGGATCTGAGCAACAACTTTATTCACTAGCATGGACTTAATCACTGTTTCAGAATGTAGGAAGGACCTGATTCAAAAGATTCCTAATTCCTATTTTGAGTGGTGTAAAGCCTCTGAGCTGGAAAAGCCAGGCTACCCGATCTGGGAACAGCTCTGTGGTAGAGCATGTGCCAAAGCATGTGCAAGGTTTAGTTATGAACGTGGCAGCAAGAAGAAGCCCTTGTCTCTGCAAATATATATATGGAGGGGGGAGGGGCAAAAGCTGGAACAATTCAGTGAACATAATACAATTAGGACATTTTTCTCTAAATTAGGAGGCTAGGATATAGAAAAATAAACTATAAAACAAACACAAATCCTCCAAAATAAAAAAAAAACAACCCTGTCATCTGAAAGTTTAACAAAGCATTTCTCTACAAGATATTTAATGTATTGAAAAGTTAACTTTTAGATCTGACATAGTGGCATTTGCTTTTAATCTCAGCACTCAGGAGGCAGAGGTGGGAGATTTCTGTGAGTTCAAGGCCAGCCTGATCTACTTGGTGAGTTCCAGGACAGTCAAGGTTATGTAGTAAGACACTATCTCAAATACAAAACAAAACACAACAGACTTTTATAACTTTTAAACATATATACATACACACATATATGCATATTTAATTTTTAATGAGATATTAAAAACCAAAGGTAGCTACTGATGATAAGGATTGGACTTACACAGCACCAAAACTAAATAGTACTTACACAGTACCAAAACCTAAAAATATTTACAAAGTAGCAAAACCCAATAGTACTTATACAGTACCAACACCCAACAGTATTTACACAGTACCAAAACCCAATAGTACTTATATAGTACCAAAGCCTAAAAATATTTTCACAGTACCAAAATCCAATAATATTTACACAGTACCAAAACCCAATAGTACTTATATAGTACCAAAACCTAAAAAGATTTACACAGTACCTAAACCCAACAGTCCTTACACACTACCAAAACCCAATAGTCTTTACACAGTACCAAAACCCAATAATACTTTCAAGTACCCAAACCCAATAGCTTTAAATACTTCAATTTTGTTTGTATGTGAATACCTGATCTATTTCAGTATCGGGTTTCCTTTTAACATTTGTGGTCATTTCTCAATGATCAATACACTGACTACCTTCCTATGGTAGCTGAACCTGGCCATTGATATTGTTATAATTAAATGGTATATGGAAAGTTCTTAAGATACATTTTGAACCTCCAGCCTCCTACAAGCATAGTTGGTGGTGTGAGGGTTTGCCTGGCATTGTCCACACACATAAACCTGGCTCTCCAGCCTATGCTGCTCTTTAAATCAGTGCTTTGCTTTCTCAGTTGACAGTACTATTCAACTCTACAGGAACAACTAAGTGATAAAAGGATAAAGAAAGCCTTTAATGTATATTAATGTGATTGAAAACTCACTATCACTTGCATAAACAGGCCATTTTGAGATACTCTACTTGAAAGGCAAAAATTTTAAAATATGGCATTTCCTCTCGTATAAAATTTAAACATAAAGAAGTGTTTTAGTGGTGAATGTGATTTAAACCAGGCAATTCAGTTTGGAGGCCTGATACTCTATGCAGTTTCTACTCACGTGTGGAATTTTAAAAAGATGATTTATACCAACTCTTTATCAGAGCAGAGGGGATCTTGCATTTGCTATGGGCTGTTGATAATTGACGCACGCAATAAAATACCATATGTGTTTTAAACTCCTCGTCTTGTTTAGTCCAATCAAGAGCTATATAGTTACTTAAATGGCTGGGTTTGTATGACTATCAGAAATACTTTAAATTAAAAGTACAGAAATTACTGATCAAAGTTCATAACTGTAATAAATAACAGGTGGCTGTACCTTGTAACCCTCCAGCTCCAAAGAGGTTTAGACCTATATCTTTCACCGGCAGGTCTCCTGCCGTCTCATCGCTTGGACCAGACATGGCTTATCTGTGGAGAAAAGAAAATTCAAACAAACTCTTCTAAGTTATTGCATCAACTATGCAATGGAATGAGCCAAATAAAGAGACTAGGAAACTAGAACTTTAATGGACATGTTATTGCCCACATGTGCGGCTTGAGCGAGATGAAAGCTCCTATTCTAGAAGGAATACTGCATCCAATCACGAAGACTGTCCTCTTTCAGCAGAGGATTTCCCATAGTTTTCTTAGGGAATGAGGTAAGATCAGCATTCTTCCTTTTCTTATCCATCTATCTGAAACACAAACAAACCCATCCAAAGTTAAGACATACCTCCTATCCCTACTCCTTTCCTTAAAGACAACATGAATTCTGGGAAAACGAACGAACAAAAAGCCAGCTTAGGTCATGAACTTGAGGCAAATAGTTTGCTCTACTATCTAATAGCTGGTCACTAAATTTACCTAATTTAAAAAATAGAACAAATTATACCCATCTCATAGTTATTCTAAAAGCAAGTGAGATTACAAACTCAGGGCATTTAGCAAATGTGCCAGGGATGTCTGGGAGCGCCAACTGTCTGCATGGTGTACAAAGGAACGGCCCCTTCCAAGCTCTGTGAAAGAGGCTCCACGTGTTTGTGATGTGTTTCCACGTTTGTTGCACCCCTCCTTTGTTACTTCAGGCAAGTTCCAGGGATGAGTCACCTCAACATATTGGCTTGTCTTGCTTGCTCTCGAACTTTTAGTTTCTTTTCTTTACAGAGACATACCAAAGTGACTTAGCTCTGCATGTGGCTATGGATATACAGTACACAGTAAGAAAATGAATAAGTAAATTCTCCATTTCCATTCTGACTGTTAGATGTAGACTGTTAGTGAAGAGCCCTTGTAATGAAGAGACCTCCAAGTTCTAGAATGTTGGTTGTAGAGTGTGAAGACCAAGAAAGTAGAGAGTTTATTCACCTTATTTGCTTCCGTCTCGGAGGCTGGGGCCAAGTGTGGCACATGCGGTAAGAGCATGCACTAAGCAGTCATTTGAATGGATAAAGGGAGCTCTTGGATTCCAGCGTCTGGAAACGGAGACTCAGCTTATGATGATCCTAAGGATATGTGCATGAAGAAGATCTCCTAGAGAAAGGGTCCAGAAATTTGACTAAAACTCCCCGTAGGCTGAGAACCACGCTGCAAGGGACATATGTCTCAGAGAATGACCACAGAAGATGATGCTAACACACACTGGATGCTCAATGTGCTTGCAATACGCACATGCAATAGCGACTCAGATGGTTCCTGACATACAAACGGAAGTTAACACACACTAGCTCAGCTGCTCAAGGCCATCCATCCAGGAATTGGTGGTGTGGTGGTATTTTTGGTTATCACAACTGAGAGTGCTACTGGCGTGGAGCGGGTGGATGCCAGCAATGAAATACAGGTTCGATGTATAATGATGAATTTTCAGGCCCAGAGTGTGACTCGTGTAGAGGCTAAGAAACCTCACGCCATGTTGCATGGCCTCCTCAATGCCCTGGAAAAGTTCCCCTCCTTGTTCTCTCTGCTCTCACTCCCGCTGCTCTCCACTTCTCTCAAGCTCAGGGCTTTCATCTTGCACCAAAGGCCCCTTGCATTACCTGTGTCCTCCTATGTCAGAGCTCAGCCCGGCTCTCTCAGCTTCCAGCTTTGCTTTTCCGCAGGAAACCTATGCAGTCCAGGCTGACCTCAAATTCCCCAAGAATGCCAAGCACACTGGCCTCAAATTCTCTAACCTTTTCTTTTCTTTTCTTTTTTTAAATATTTATTTATTTATTTATTTATTTATTATGTATACAATATTCTGTCTGTGTGTATATCTGTAGGTCAGAAGAGTAATGAGACCAGACCTCATTACAGATGGTTGTGAGCCACCATGTGGTTGCTGGGAATTGAACTCAGGACCTTTGGAAGAGCAGGCAATGCTCTTAAACCACTGAGCCATCTCTCCAGCCCCCTAACCTTTTCTTTTCGAAAGACAGGATTTCTCTATGTAAGCCTGGCTGGCCTCGAACTCAGATTCACCGGTCTCTGCTTTCTGAGTGCTAGGATTAAAGTGCCACATGCCCTGTGTAAACGCTGGAGTTTTCCTGAGTGTGCCATCCCACTGGGCTACCGCTTATTTCTTATGGCCCTTCCGCTATCTGATGTCACATGGTGGGCACCAATGTTCACATTTATTGAATGAATAAATGAATGCCAGGCACTGAGTTTGAACAATGTCTTTGTCTATAATGGCTCTAAGAGACTTCGGGAAGTCGGATGAGAAACAGTAATAAAGATAGATCACTAGGAACTGACTGTGGGTGGTGGGAACTTGTGACAAGACCTATTACTGAATTTGATGCCAGCATGGGCTAAAAAGCTAGTTCAAGGTCAGCCTGGGTACATGGGGAGAGACCCTGTTTTTAAAAATCGTCAGCCGCCACCACCAAACAACAACAACAACAACAACAGAAACAAGTCCCTTGGGGGTCTTAGGTTCTAAATCCAATCCCAAATCCTGGGAAATGGAGCAGACTGTGACTGTGCTCTTCGAACTGCAGAACTTCGGACTGAGACAGGGTGGCCAATTCCTATCAGCTAGGTTTCTGGTTTGGCAGGCGGTCAGGGCGGACAGTGAAGCAGGCCTTTATTGGGAGGTGTGTCGGGATGGACTCCTTTTCACGCAAGAATCCCAGGCCTTCTCCGGGCCTCGGAGAGGACCCCAGTCCCTCAGCTGTGAGGCAGAGGGAGGGCTGGCCAACCTGCATCTGCCCCCACCTCACAGGGTACTCACCTCAGCGTTCGCTCCCTTCTAGCTAGCGTTGCTATAGCGCCCAGGGCGCGGGCTGCCGCAGGCCCAGAGGAGGACGGGAAAACATGGTGTGTCCCGCTGCCGCTGGGAAATGTAGTTCCCCCTGGGCTCTCGGCCGTCGGCGGGTCGGGTAGTGGACTAAGCTAGTTCAGCTGACTTGAGAAATTCGGCTCTAAAGCCCAAGGAGTTCTCGGGAGTCTCGCGAAGCATCCTGGGAAGCGTAGTTCTTGAGGCTCTTAGAGAGAACGGAGCCAGGCGGGAAAGAGCCACCGAGAGAACTACACACAGGAGGCGGGGGCCGGGGAGAGGGTGGAAACGGCCCACGGTGGCGAAGAAGGCTTTAGAGGCAGCATGAAGCGCGCACAGACCGCCGAGGAACGAGAGCGTGAAGCTAAGGTATGTGGGACTCCGGGCATCTGGAACTCTGCGTTAGTCCAGGGCAAGAGGCAAGGAACCAACAGACCAGCTGGGATGGTGAGCGGATGCTCGGCGTTAAGCCAAGGGATGACAGGGCCTTGTTTTCAAGAGATCTGCAGACGTGGTGTGTGTGTGTGTGTGTGTGTGTGTGTGTGTGTGTGTGTGTGTGTGTGTGTGTGTGTGTGTGTGTGTGTGTGTGCGCGCGCGCGCGCGCGCGCGCACGTCTGTGTTGTAGCTTCATATTGCTGGATGCAGACCTAATATAGTTATACTTGGTCAGAAATGAAAAGCTAGATCTACATCAATGTCTGTGTTCTGCTTCTGAACCTATTCCTTGGTTTATTTGTTGCCACTCTTGTGACTCAGTTTACCAGAAGTCTATGATCATACCACCTGCGCTTTCTTAGCCGTCTCCAAGCCCCCCATTCCCCGAAGAGCAGCTGAGATAAAGTATCTATTCGGTGTCACGTATTTATCTGGAACATTGTCTCAGTGGCCAGGTGACGTAGTCTGCGTGGTCTACACAGGGGATACGTTTCATACGCTTTACCTAGCTTCGGTGGCTAGTACTTTCCTAGTCTCTGTCTTTGCTGCTCAGCTTCTGACAGGACATTCCATGGGATGACAGTAATAACAGCAATAGTGACTTTACTTATTTACAGCAATTATTGTATCGGACATCTACATTAAATGCATAATATATTATTTCATATTATGAATCAGATGGCAAGACAGTTACATAGGTAAAGTATAAACAGTTTGTTCTGCAGATGAGGAATGGAAGCTCAATGTTTTCTTTTTCTCCATTCCCAAAGTTGTGACCTATCGATTTGTCCTAATCAAATCAATCAGCATTCAATCTACTCTTATGTTTCTATTCCCTTGGATGAATCCACCATGACCTCTTACGTGGCTTGCCACAACAGCCCCCTTATTGGGCTATATTCACTCTATCTTAAATCTTTATCCTCCTTCTTCTCCAATCATGCAGTTCTTCCCACACTCTACTAGAGAGTGATTTTTTTTTCTCAAAATTTAAATCTAGTCATGACCCTTTGACAACCACCTGTTCAAATCTCTTAGGGGCCTCTGCTGCTTAGGATAAATACAGAACTTCCCACAGTCTGAAAGATCCTGCATGGTTTGGGTTCACTGTGCTTCTACACCCACAGTAGACACAAGAGACTGCCTACCAGTCTCTTTGGCCTTCTCAAAAGTCCCTCTCGTTTGTAGTACATTTGGTCAAAGGCCTTCTACATGCAATTTGGTGCTTATTCTATAGTAGGTTAAGATTGGCAGTGAGGATCAGTGGAAGATAAAACAGGTACAGTTCCTGCTGTCATAGGATTTTGTCTCTCAAGGGAGTCTGTCTTAAGGCAGTAAACCTAAGGATTCAAAATTTTGAATATGTCGTGTAATAGCCTGAATTACGTATTTTACAGATGTGGAGACAGTCTGGCGGAAGTTGTCCCTTGCCCAGAGCCGTTTGTTTTCTATGTGGGATTAGGGATCAGAATCAGGCCCTATGACTCTAATCCGCTAGCTCTTTCTGTCTGTGGAAAACACATTGACCTGAAGCGCAGGTTGCAGGCCTGTTTGCTGTTTAAACATTTCTTTGATTTTTTTTTAAATTAGTTTGTTCCTTGAAATATTGGCTGAAATGAAATAGACAGTGTACAAGTAATCAGGAATGATTGTTTCTCATCCTGTTCAACTGAATTGAGGTATGACTTCTATAGGGTATCTTGTAATTTATTGTGTATAGTTTGATGAGTGTGACAGTATATACATATGAAGTGTTCCAGTTGCATAGAGAACATCATGATTCCTTTTAAAGAAATTTCTGTACAGCCAATTTCTTCCTTTATTTTTACCCCTAGGCACTCACTGATCAGTCACAATTGTTGAATCTCTATTATCTAGATTCTCTTATCTAAGCGGAGACGTGTGATGCATGTCCTGGTATCTTTTGCTTTTATTCATCATACTTTCTGAGGTCTGTGCATGCCAATGCACGTGTTCTCGGGTTGCTCCTTTTCTGCTGGTGAGTACTAGTGCCATTTGTATGTTTGCTCACTCACCTATTGCTGGGCATTTGGATGGCTACCGGCTTGGGACAGTTAAGAAAACAAACAGTGAACAGTCATGTATCTCTGTTTCTATCTACACTGGGCAATGCATTCATTTGCAATTTCCTCATTTTTTTATCTACCTCTATGTCTAGGCAACCACTATTTTTTTGTTCACAAGGACTACCTCTTATGGATATTTGTGCACGTGCGTGCATACATGAGTGCTTGTGAAGGCCAAAGTTCTATGTTGAGTTTCTTTTTCAATTGCATTCTCCTGTATTTTTGAGGCAGGGTCTCTCCTTGAACCTGGAGCTCGCTACTTGGGCTAGACTTGCTGGCCAGCAGCCCTGGAGTTCTTCCTGCCATCACCCTCTTGTGTTGGGATTACAGGCATCTGCTGCACCTGATGTTTTATTTGGGTGCTGGTGTTCCAAACTCAGGTCCTTTTGCTTGTGCAGCAGGCATGTCGCTGACTGAGCAGTCTTTAGCCCCAGAACATTCTCATATACTAGATCATATACTGTGTGACCTTTGTGTTTGGCTGCTTTCACCCAGCATACATGTTCATACATGTTGAGGTTCCCACATCTCGCAGCACTCATCAATACTTCTCATCACCCAGAAGATGGTATTCCCTATATCGAGACACACCGCATTCTAGTTATTTATGCATTGATCTAGTTATTTATTTGCTTTTTATTGCCACGATAAAATATCATGACCAAAAGCAACTCAGGGAAGAATGGGTTTATTTCATCTTACACTGTTTCTTGAGTTCATCACTGAGGAAAGCCAAGGCAAGAACTCGAGGCAGGAACTGAAGCAGAGGCCGTGGAGAAGTGCTACTTACTGACTTGCTCCTGTGGCTTGTGCAGCTTCCTTTCTGATACTGTTTAATACTACCTGACCAGGGTGGCACCATCCGTATCGATCATTAATCAATCAAGAGAATGTTACACAAACATGTCTGCTGACCAGTCTGATGCAGGCAATTCCTCAAGTTAGCTTTCCTCTTCCCTGGTGACTGTAGTTTGTGTCAATGACATCTACTGTTTGCTGAACAATTTGATTCTACTCGTCTTAGTTAGGGTTTTATTGCTGTGAAGAAACGCCATGACCATGACAACTCTTACAAAGGAAAACATTTAATTGGGGCTGACATACTGTTTCAGAGTTTACTCCATTATCGTCATGGCACAAAGCATGGTGCTAGGCATTCAGGCAGACATGGTGCTGGAGAAGGAGCTGAGAGTTCTGCATCTTGATCTGAAGGTAGCAGAAGGAGACTGTGTGCCACACTGGGCTTAGCTTGAGCATATATAACACCTCAAAGCCAACTCCCACTATGACACACTTCCTCCAACAAGACCACACACCTACTCCAACAGGTAATAATACCACCTCCTAATAATACCACTCCCTATAGGCCAAGCATTCAAACACAAGAGTCTATGGGTGCTATTCCTAGTCAAACTGCCACACTACTTTTTGGCTGTCATGAAAAATGATACCATGAGCAGGCACCCTAGTTTCTGTGTGGGTAGAAGTCCAGTAGAACTGCTAGTCACATTGTAAGACTATGCTTAGTATTTTGCAAAGCTGTCACACAGAGGCTGCTCCATCCTCTGTTTCTCACCAGAGATTTTGAGGGTTAGAATTTCTTCAAGTCCTTCTCGTTGCTTGCTACTCTTTACTTTTTTCATTGTAACCTTCATGGTGAGCAGGAGGTAATATTTCTTTGTGGTCTTGATTTGTATTTTCCTGATGACAAATAATATTGAATATCTTCTTATATACTTAATGAACACGCGTGTATCTTTTTCTCTTGTGTGTGTGGTAAGTGTGTATGGGTGTTAAATGTGTATGGATGTGTTTGCATTGCATGTGTGAGCCTATATGATACTGATGCGTATGTCTGAATGCATGTATGTAGAGGCCCATGTGTGGGGAGTCTTTCTCTATCAATCTCCACCATTTTATTGAGGCTAGCTCTTCAGTTGAAGCCAGAACTTGCACATACAGATAGTCTGACTAGTCAGCTTCCTCTGGGGATCCTGTCCCTGCCTTAATTAGCTCTGGGACGACTACCCCCAACTCCTACCTAAAATTTACCTGTCTTCTGAGAATATGAGTTTTGTTTCTTAAACACCCAGCCATCTCCCCAACCACATGTGAAGTGTGTGTTTAATTTTTTTTTACCCAGTTTTATTGTTCTTGTTGGCTTATTAAGTTTTATGAGTTCTTTATATTTTCTAAGTTATATTTATTGCCTCGGATTCCTAATTAGCTGGGATTGTAGTCCTGTGCCAGTGTGTTAGCTTTTGAAATATTTCTCCTGAAGTCACCTTAAGTTTCTTGTTTACTTTTTAAATTGAATGCTATCATTCTGTAGTAATTGCCTTTGATTCACCTTTTCTCTTTGTAATAACTTGGATTATATTTTTTCCCTTACAGCTGTGTGTACCGTAGACTTTATGTCCTTTCCAAATTCTGAAGGGAGAATAGGAAGATTGGATGAAGTATCTGGCTTTCTAGCAAAGCATTTGTTCACTTTGTGTCGATGTATCAGGCTGCACATCCACGGATTCATGCATTTTGGAAGTGAACTTTTCTTACAGTGGCGTGGTCCAGTAGTATTTGGTAGATGTATTTGTCCCCAGTTAGACCATTGGTTCTCTCAGTTCTCTGCTATTAGGATAGGGATTCATACTTTGGGCCTGTGTTTCTCCAATCAGACAGTAGTGCCAAGATTGGATGACTCTCTGGGCTGCTGTGAGGCTGCACTGTGTGTTTGCATGTGTGTGGGAGCATGTATGGTACCTATATGCATGCATATGAATGTGCATGTGTATGCTCCAGGGGCAAAGTAGGTGTGGTCTTCATCGAATTTGCTATTCTCTTCAAATTTTATTTGTTATTTTAAGATAATATAAAACTTAGAAAAGAACTGGAGAAATGGAACCCTAGGCCAATGTCTCAGTTTACAGGTTGCCATCTTTCTGTGTCAGCTTCTCTGCAGTTCCTACCCTCATGTATATGTCTGAATCATTACTGCTACTTAGCATAGTTTTTGTGTGTGCTGGGGATTGAACACGGGGCTTTGTACTTGCTAGGTAACCTCGAGCACTGAGCTGCACCTGTCACTATTTTCTTTTTAACAAACCTTACAAGTGATAAGGAGATTTCAGTCCTCCTTAAATGATTCAGCATGTATTTCTTGAAGAACAGGGAAAGAAAGTCTAGTATGTATAAACACCTCCAGTTGGCAATTTCAGAGACATTAATGCAGATGCAATACTTACTCAACCCATAGTCCCTAGTCCCACTTGCTAATTGTTCTAAGAGTATATGCTTTGGCATTTTTTCCCTTGGTCCAGGTGTCAGTTCAGGATTGGCCATTCTCTTTCGATCTCATGTCTCTTTTTCTATAATCTGGTCTCCTTTATTGTCATTTTTTTTGGTGGTACTTGCAGTGGAACTAAGAACCTTGATTATGCCAGGCAGGTGGCCTACTACTGAGCTACATGCCCAGCCCCAATCTGGTCTGCTTTTTATTTTTATTTTTTTTTTAAAAAAATATTTATTTATTGTATGCATGTGTGTTTCTTTATAAAATTTGAGTGTTGTGATTACAGTTTGAATTGAACTCAGGCCATTAGGCCTGATGGCAGGTAACTTAACCTGCTGAGCCACCTGGCTTGCCTAGCCTTCTTCCTTAATATCCCTTAAATTAGTTTTTACTTTTCTCCATCTTTAAAGGAGTCAGACTTTGTCATGAGCACAGATGTTTGTTCTGTGTAATGGTCATATGTTCTTCTTTTCTCCCTCTCTTTCTTTCTCTCTCTTCTTAATTCAGGGTTTTCCTATGTAGCCCTGGCTGTCCTGGAACTCACTGTATAAATCAGGCTGGCCTTGAATCCATAGAGATCTGTCAAGGGCCATAGAAGTATACAGCAGGTGACTAGTATTCAGATGTCAACCCACCAGAGGAATGATTCTCTCTGATGGAGGAGAATCCCACCCAGATATAACCTGTGGGACCAACCACCCTGGAAACTCTTGTTCCTGTCTGTAGTTTCACACACACAGAGGCAGCTTTGGTGTCTCTCCCATACCTTCACTGTAGTGTGTAATCTCATATAATATGTTTATGTAATCTCATGATTGCCTCTCAATCTTATGGGCACGTATACCTGTGGATGGTCAGGAAGATGACTTCTCACCAAGCTGTATGATTTTGATATATAGAAGATATGCTTTGTGACTAGATCTATTGTCCTATAAAGATTGTAAGGCATTTAAAAGTCTGCTTTGTTCCTTTTACCCAGACTAATATCAGGAAAAGATTTCTCCTCAGTTTAGACAAACTACTACAATTAGCTCATTTTTACCTCAGCGCAAGTTCAAACTAGACTAAAGGTTTTCATAAATGGATCTTAAGTTAAAAACTTTCTGGATATGCACAAGGTCAGAGTCGCAGGTATCTAACCAAGGTTATCAACACAAAGAAACCTAAAAAAAATCATGCCAATTCTTCACTTGCTAAAGAACTATGTCTCACAGCTGGGCACTGTGTCTCCAGCTTCTGATCATAGTCTTACACCAGAAACCTTGACACTTCGTGTTGCTATGGTAAATGACTTTGCCCTTATCACTTGCCCAAGGAATGTGCTATGACCTATGAGATGTGACCCTTGTAACTTTTTTATATTACCCTAAACCTCCTATAAGAAGTGTTTATATTTTAAGCCAGATGAAAAAAAGGCAAGGAGAACTGAAACAGAGAATTAGAAAAAGATTTAAAATTACAGAATTGGAACTAAAGAATTAGAGCTAGGAAATTATAGACAATAAAAGAAAATGACCCTCAGATATGTGTGTTGCTATAGAAATCTGCAGTCCTTACTCCTGAGAATTTCTCTAAGTCATCCTGGGTAGTGGCTTGGGAGCTGGACTTCCAGACTGCTAAAGAGATCCACCTGTTTTTGCCTCCCAAGTGCTGGAGTTATGTGCATGTACCACTATGCCCAGCTTTGTATGTTCTTCTTTGTCTGATATTTTATTGTGGCTGTTGTATGCAGGTCATGCAGTTTGAGTGGGTAATTTTTTGATGAGGAAGGGAGATCATATGGTTTGCAATTTCATCCAGGTCTATAGGGGTGTTTTATTTGGATCAAGTGAGTTACTTTTTGATGTTGAGAAATGGAGGAATTTCACATAGATATCAGGATTTCAGGCTCCCCCAGACAAGTGGAATATCCATAGCATCCTGTGTGTTAGCCAAATATCGAATAAACAAACAAAATAAAACTGGAAGAATGTATGAAGGGGAAAAAACACATTTTCAAAAAGTGAAGTTAAAAGTACTCTAAAGGTATAGTTAAAACAAGCAGTAATTGCCACGTGAAAAGGCTTGTTCTAGTGGCTTCTTTGTGGTTCTCGGATATTGGGACTTGAGTGACTTGCGCAGAAGATGGGGGGATTTATTACTGACATAGTTCAGTGTCAGCTTGAAACACAAGAAGTGGGAACCACAACTGAGGAACTGCATCCACTGGACTGGCCTGTGGGCCTGTCCGTGGGACTTTTTCTTAATTGCTAACTGATGTTGGAGGGCCTGGGCACTGTAGGCAGGTGCCATCCTTGTTGAGTGTGCCTGGACTTATAGGAATACCTTAGGGAAAGCAAGCCAGTCACCCGTGCTCATCTATGACTTGTTTGCCACCATTGGTTCCTACGTTGGCATCCCTTCATGGGGGACAATAACCTGTAAGATGAAATATCCCTGCCCTCAGTTGCTTTTGTTGTGGTGTTTTTCCATAGCAGCAGAAGCAAACCAGGACAATTATAAAGGATATTGGGAAGGGTACAGCCATGACAAATGTATGAGATGCTTCGGGCCAGGTGTCCGGGAAGAGGTACAAAGATTTTTTGCCTTCTCCAGCTGGGCCAGACTTCAGTAACCACCACGTGTTCAGTTGTTGAGAAGATCCTGGAACAAGTTTGTGATGTTTAATATTCATTACAACTTGGTTGGACTTAGGTTCCCCAAGGAGACTGGACATACATTGGTGTCTGTGAGGGCATTTGAAGAGATTAAATGAGGGGTAGAGACCCACTCTGAATTCCATGACTGGAGTTCCAGCTAAAGAAAAAAATGTTCGATTTATTCACCTGACATGGGAGCCCTGAGAAGGAAGACCCAAAGTTTCAGGAAGTTTTTGGTGAAGATTAGCTACTCGGATAGACATAGGGCTGGATGAAGCTGGATCTTATGGAAAAGCTGAATGGGAAACTCACGGGGCCCTGCCTGGTATGTTCTAGATTCCCGTGTAATTCTTCCTCCCAAGCCTGGGACAGGGCACTCCTGAAATGAGGGGCTTCCATGTCATGGCCTTCTCTTAGAAAGGCTGGGAAGTTACAGTAATATTTTTAGGCTTTATGGTTGTTTGGGAAAAGAATCTCAAGTTACATTGACTTGTCCTAGATAAGAGAGGATCCCTCGTTTTAACTTGTTTCTGTCCAGGAGGTTCCGAAGCCTTCCCATATCTCTTAGTTCAAAGTACTCAACAAGCCGAAACACCCTGCGTCAGGGTATGATTTTCTAAGCTCCCACCTTGCTTCATGGCTGCCACATGGCCGGCCATCAGCTCATGAGGCTACCAAAGACACTCAGTACTTCCAAGAGCCCATGGTTTTAGGGGTGTAGCTTTGGAAATAGGGATGAAAATTCAGTGCAGATAATTCACAGTCACAGGTTCTTAAAAACCCCCTCTGAAAGATTCTGCTGTGCCCTCTTTTTTTTTTTTTTTAATTTTCTTTCTCCCAAATCCTTCTATATTTTTTTATGGTTTTCCAGTCAGACTGCCTTCTTTGCTGGTTGTGTTTTGTTGCCTTCATTATTTGATTCTAGTTTCCAGGTCACGTTAAACATTGTTGCTCTCCGTTTTCTCAGGACTGCTTTACATTGTCTTGTTGATTTTCAAGATGAAATTCACTGTCTCCCCTCTCATCCAAGTATTGGGAACTTTGAACAACTATTATAGTGTTTACCCGAAAACACCTTTTGTGGGGAATCCTTTTTCTTTTTTTTAAAAAAATATTTATTTATTTATTTATTCATTATGGATACAATATTCTGTTTGCATATATGCTTGCAGGTTAGAAGAGGGCACCAGACCCCATTACAGATGGTTGTGAGCCACCATGTGGTTGCTGGGAATCGAACAAAGGTCCTTTGGAAGAGCACACAATGCTCTTAACCGCTGAGCCATCTCTCCAGCCCCTGGGGAATCCTTTTTCTAGTGGTGCGCGTCTTCCATGTAGGAGAGAGACATTAGCAGTGTCTGCTGAGGGAAGACTGTGTGACGGGGAGCCTCAAGTGTGTGGTATATGATATCAGTGACCAATAACAATGAATATTTCTAGCACCACTTTCCCGGCTACTGAGTACATTTGTTTTGTCAGAGTTTATTTAAAGGCTAAAAATATCTCAATCTGGCAAATGCTTGCATAGAAGTACATCCC
>NW_004949152.1:1858447-1873426 GCF_000317375.1 Microtus ochrogaster | reverse complement strand
CCAAGTTCAGGAATAATCGCCAATACAGACAGTTCCCATCCTAAACTGCAGAGGCAGAAACAAGGCCAGAAAATTATCTACTGGTCTCCCACCCTGATGTGCCCCTTCCCCTTCAAGCCCTACAAAACCTGCAGCCCCTGGTGCCATAGCACACGCTCTCCACTTTCTCAAAGAGACTGTGGCCCTTAGTTGTTCTGATCGAAAGGACAGTTCTGCTTCTGGAGATGCCTGTCTCCTCTGTTGTGTTTCCATGTCGCCTCCGTCTGCCCTGCTCTAACATTAGCGATCCAACTTTGGGCATTTAGATGATATGGTTGAAGAAATTCAGGTCTGCTCTTTTTTTAAAAAATTTTTCCATTTCCCATATTATTCTCAGCATTTAACATTTTGCCAGACACATAGCAAATGTCCCATAAATATTTATTAAATGAATTCTCAGGAGTGCCACTTGTATTGGCTATGAGACTTCCTAATAGAGATGGAAGTAGAATTTGAAAGAAATAATGGAAAATGATTAGGTACTTAGGGATTTAAAATTAGTCACACACTAATGGTATGGCAATTAATTTTGAGAATCAGGATTCATCCATTGAACGTGTACACTGGCAGTGGTCAGCAGTAGTTTCCAGTGTTTTCCTTCAATTTTTATACTACTAGTTAGCCTTGTGTGTTTAATGTAGTCTGTTAGCCTTTTTTTTTAAGGGTAGATTTTTTTTTCTCTTTCTTCCTACCCTCGTCTCCTTTCCTCCCTTCCTTTCTTTGTTTTGAAATAGTGCCGCACTATGTAGTTCTGACGGACCTCAAGTTTACCGCGTAGCCCAGACTGGCCTAAAACTTGTGTTAATTCTGCTTCAACCTCCTGAGTACTGGTATTAATGGGTACACGGGGTAGATTTCTTGATAGGGTTATTTTGGAAGTGTGCCTTTCTGGTTTCTAGAAGACCTCATCGTGAAATGGCACTTCTGGAGCCTTAGGGAGGAAGGGCACTGTTGAGAACAGCTGAATTCGGAACTCTGCTGAGTTCGTTCCTCTAATCTTATATATCAGCCTGGGTTTGTGTTATTGTACGAATGTGCCTCACTGGTTGATTGCATGGTGTAACGCAGGAGGAATCAGGAGGAATTGGGCTGGGTCAGGACATATTCAGGAGTTAAGATTTGCGTCGATCGGGACATGTTTCCAAACACTTGTTCTTGTCATGTTTTGTTAGGCTGCCCTGGGTTTGAAGGTAAGTCTTGAGTTGGAGCTGTAGGTTTCCACGCAGAACATTAGAAAAGCGTTGTGTTTTAAATGGTGTTACAAACCCTTACCCTGAGCTCCGTCCTCGGAGCTCATTTTAAGCACGTGGTACTGTAGTTTGGATGTGGCTGTGCACAGTGCTGTGCAGCAGACCCCTGCTCTCAGTGCTCGGATAGAAGCCCCCTTGTCCTCCTCCCCTGCTCGCCCCCTCTAATTCCTATTCTAGTCTCTGAGGGTACCAGGTTGACTACTGGTCCTGCATGAAAATTCCTACCCAAGGCCTTGCCTGGTGCTACGCTGTGAATTTGTTTGCTGTGTTGTGTTGGAACTGATCTGCTTGTAAAGAGACCGTGCCTTCCATTTTGCTGAAGAATTGCCCTGTGGATAAAGGGCAGTTGAGACTTAGTGGCTGGTGGAAACCAAGTAGGAGCTTGTTTTGAAGCGCCTTATCAGGTTGCATCTGGTCCGAGGAGATGCGCTGGTAGCTAGTCAGTGTGTTCAGAGCTGTGATCAGAAGCGTCAGAGCTCTGATTTCCGCACCAGCCCTAAGTCTGCCCTATGGCACCATCACTTAGTGACTGGATCACTCAAGGAGAGCCTCCGGGGCCCATGTTTCTCCAGTACTGATACAAAATGGGCTGATGCTGCCACCTCGACTCAGTGAGCTGAACTGCCTGTGATTCAAGGCCCAGGGCTGTGCTAATGAGGATTTTCTTCCCGTGTACAGCAGTCTGTCTATTCACTGTTTTCTGAAAACAGAGATGGAAAATTCTGCTGATGAATTTTCCCCCTGTCAGCATGAACGTTTTAATTTTTTATTTGCCTGAGAATATGAGCTGAGCACCAGACCAACAAATGCAAACATTTTAGTTTCTCAGCACACTAGCCTGTTGTCACGTCAACCTTGGTATTCGGGTAAATAGTGTGGCTTTTTTTTTGGGGGGGGGGCAAATCAGCAGGTCATATACTGCAAGCAGTTTTTGTTTGAGTCACATTATTGGCTGGTAGCACTATTAATGAGACAATAATTGAGAAATAGTAGTCCTTGTTCCCATAAAACATCATCCTCCTGTGGCAGGCCCAGCCAGGCAGAGGGACTGCTGAAGCAGACAGGAGGACTGGGTGAGGGCCACCATTCCAGCTTTTAAATGCAGCAGACCCCTGCTGCTTAAATTGTCCCAGCTGTTAATGCTGGAGCCATTACAGTAATGGACCGAGCAAATGAAGGAGAGCGGAGACACGCACACTTTATTACCAGAGGGGCAATTTCTCCTCATCTGTAATAGCAGCGGTGCTTCATATTGATCAGACCATCAAGATACTAATCCTCTGTAAAATTACTTGTTATAGCTGAAGACGTGTTAATCCCAATCAGCCTGTGTCCCGACTGTCTACTGACTTTTGAATACGACTATTAGATGGTTTATTTTTCATGATTTAAAGCCTTCGCCTTGAAAATGGCTGGTGCTGCCCTCGCAACACTGAGTGCTTAATCTAAGCTGTAGCCCTGGGTTGTCTTTTTGTTTTAAGCAGAACATCACCCACTTAATTAAGGAGTGAGTGTCTGCCTTGCCATCTGAGTTATGCTGTGTTTTATGGGCCTCTGGATTTATTAAGCATCTTGTTTTACATTCAGCCTGTGGTTTGTGCTGTAAATAAAAACAGCCATCTTGCACACATTAGAACTCACAGGTAGCGCATGTCAATAAGTACCAGGGGCAGCAGGTGCTTTGATTTATATTTCAGGCACCGATTGGACCCACAGGCCGGCTGCATCCAGGTGTCTTCTGCTTAGCAGATGTGGTTTTTGCATTGTTGTCTGAGAAGGTTTATGGCTATTTCTGCATCCTTGGTTCAGGAGATTGCTTCTTAGACCGTGAGGCTTCTTCGCTACTGCACCTCTGCCCCTGTGACGTGTAAGAAAGGACTGGAGCTCGAAATTCCAAGATCTGTTAAAAACCGAGTTCTATCTTCCTTAATATTTAGAGACTTGGAAACTCTCCATCAAATTTCCATCTTTATTATAATCTTTTCCACATGCCCTCTATGCATATTTGTTCATAGACTAGATAGTCTCTTGGCAATATTTTTCTTTACTGTGGTGTCATTACTCAAAGCATTTGCCTGGCCTTTTCAGTAGAGTACTTTCAGATATAATTAGTCCTCTTTGGGAGCCAGGACATACATGTGTTAGGGGCTGGAGAATCAAGAACCAATGCAGTATAATTTTGCCATTGATGACCTCAGTGCAGTAGAAACTGAGTGCGCGTGCGAGCAAACAATGACAGCAGCGCACATAGTAAACAGCGCCGTGAGTGTATTCTGGGCAGTGAGCGCAGACTGGTGCTGTCAAAACCGCACAGGGTTGCTGCTGTGTCAAAAGGCAGAAAGCTGCTGTTTGTATAATCATCTTAAGCCTTGATTAAGAATGACTTCTAGCTGTTTGGAATAATTTTCAGAGAAGACTGTTTATTGCATTCTGGGGACAATTAAAAAAAGGATTTCCAAAAATGTTTTGATCAGTGACCACATTTTTGGATATGTATAGCATTTCACTAAGACATTGCCTTAAAAGAATCGTCCTTAATTTATTGCTTCTGCCCTAGCGTTTGCGTTGTAAGTCAGTCCTGCTGTTTCAGAGGGTACCTTACCTGGAGAGGCTGTGGGAGTTGAGAGCACAGATCTGGGGTCCAGGCTGCTTTGCCGTGTCCTTTCCTTGATACTTGCTAGCTGAATGCTGGTGGGCAAGTCATGTCCCCTTCATTCATGACCTCGGAGATGGCGCTGGCAGTAGTGGTGAACATCTAGGGATTGACGTATGTAGAGTATTCAGGATAGCCAAGGGCTGCCCCTGCCTTAGGTCTGCCTGGAATGGACTTAGTTTTTACGTGTGAATATAAAAGTTGGATTTGTAAATGTTATAACCATACTATGCATGGCATAAGATGATGAAACATTCACTGCTTAAAATAGTTTTGTTTTTTTTCTGGTTGCAGTAATGTTTTAGAGAAACAGAAAATGGCTTTTACAGTTTTTAGAATAAGATTTCTCTGTAGTTCTTTAGAGATGACCACTGTTACTGTTTCTGTTTTGTTCACATTATTGTTATGGTGCTTATTATGTGCAATAAACATACTATGATCCTTTTATTTAAAATACATGTATAATTTAAATTTTTATATATTTCAAAAACTCAGAATGTTTTTGTGAGCTACAATTATGAAAATACATTTTAAACAAAAGTTGGAATTATATGGTATATATTTTGTACTGTATTTTTCTCACCAGTATTCAATATATTGTGAATATTTTTTGTATCATTACAGCGGTAAGTTATTTCTTCATGTGCATTTTTTTTCTTTTGCTGTAGTTCATCATTTAGTGAACATTCTTACACATAAATCCCTGCACGTCTGTGGCTTTTCCCTTAGGGCAAATGGAAAGAAGGTGACCTGTGTGGGACAGCATTTATCCAGAGCTTTGGTTCAGGGCATCCGCTTGCTGACAGGGAGAAGACGCCAGTTTCTTATTTAAAAAATCATACAAGAAAATGTTCTTTGGTAGTTTCTTTCAAACTCTGGGAACTGTCCTAAAGTGAAAATCCCAGCCAGCTACAGGGAAGTAGCTGCTGCTGGTCTTAGAGAGAACTTGTATTTTCTCAGCCCTTGTCCTTGAAGGACTTCTTCGGGTCCTGTTTATTGCGCAGTTCTTTGAGCTTTGTTGGCTCCTGTAGTCTTCATTCACTTGCCATGGTGCTTTTGTCTTTTCTTTCTGGTTTTTAGGAACTTGTCATTTGTTAGTTATGTAGTCCTCTCCCAAGTGGGCCAATAGTTCTCACCTCTGCCTGACCCCTTTTCCGCATTCATTTGAATCTCTAAATTCACCTGAGTGTTTTATTTTGCTTTGCTTTGTTATTATGGACACACTCCTTTAATTGCTATAATTTTGTGGTTCCGTTTACTGTGTGGAACTATAAAGACACATATTTACTCTGTTTTCAGATTTTCCTGGGATCTTTCCTTGTATATTTGGCAACTATTTTTTTTCCCCCTGATAAGCTAAAAGAAAAAAGTACTTTTTCATGATTCCCCATGTGTCCCACAAATCCTTGGCAGTTTAGTTGCTGTTACGTTATTTATAAATTAGTAAAGAATGAGCTATTATAGTTTACTTCATTCAGCAATGCTATCTATCTAAATGTGTTTAATTTGATAATTTTTAGAAAGTCCTGTAATTTTAGTTACTATACTATTGTGTTTGGGGTTTATTTTTTTGGTTATTTGCATTTTTGGTTATTGTGGGTTTTCTTTTACTTTCTACTGTAAATGGATTATTTTAAATTATATCTTTTGGCTGATATAAAAGATGGCCTTGACTCCAGGACAGACTGCATTCTTATTGTTCTAAAATTTTTGGTTGATTTTTCTGTTTTTTTTTTAAGGTATATGGTAGGTAGATAATGTCTATTGTGGATATGCTTCTGTCTTTCTCCTTTTGACAATGTTTCCCTCCTTCCTCCAGCTTTAGAACCCTCAGTGGTGGTACCAGCAATGGACAGTCATGCCACTAGTGGCTACAATTTGAGTTCCAATATAATAGCAGTTGGCAGTAATCTTTGATTCATTTTTTGAAGGATTGACATTTTTGTTGATGTTTTTGATATTTTTTTCACATGATAATGTCTTCATTTGTTTTTTATTTTTTTAAGAGCACTCTGGTTTTTTTTTTTTTTTTTTTTTGAGACAGGGTTTCTCTGTAGCATTGGAACTTTCTCTTGTAGATCAGGCTGGCCTCGAACTCACAGAGATCCACCTGCCTCTGCCTCCCGAGTGCTGGGATTAAAGGCATGCAACACCACTGCCTGGCTTTTGATAACGTCTTCGTTTTTATGGGTGGACTAAGTTTTTAATAGAGCTTCTAGTGGTGATGCAGTTGATAAATCCTGCTTCGTCCATTAACACACTGCTGAATCCAGCGCTATGCTATTTCAGTTAGAACAGTCAAATGGGTCTGTGTGGTGATTAGTTTAGAAGCTGAGCGCAGTCCTCCCTGGGTCTGTATGATTATCTGTGAGTGTGCCGTGTTTGGCATACACAATGCAGCCACTGCGCAGCCCACTCTTCATGAAGCCCCATAGAGCACTTTTTGCTGGCGGGATAACTTAGCAGCCAGTATTCCGACAGTACTGAGGAACAGTCCCTTTTGAACCTTGCTTATTTAATTTTGATACCGTATTATGCTAATATGAGATAAACAGCAATGCTTCCCTCCTCTGCCCTGGAGCCGTTTGTAATGCATTACACATTTTGTTCTTAGAAGTTTAGATTAGCTTCACTTTTTTTATGGAATGTTGGGGAAGGTTCTTTGTGGTAATGTCTCTATCTTCTGTGGTTGTCACCTCTTTAAGTTGTCTTCACTGTGTGTTGGTTGAATCCAGGGCCCGGCACATCTTTAGTCAGTGCTTCGCCGCTTGGCTCTGTAGTCATACCCCTGGCCCTGTCTTTTTAGTCCTCATCTTCATGAACATACTTTGATTACTATATTTGTTTTCCAAAATGAAGGTTTTCAAATGTATTGACAGGAGGGGCTTGAGAAATGCCTCAACAGTGAAGAGCACTGGCTCCTCTCCTTGAGGACCTGGGCTCAATTCCCAGCACCCATGTGGCAGCTCACATCTGTCTGTAACTTCAGATCCAATGGGTTTGGCACCCTTTCATTGGATTTGGCACCCTTTTCTGGCTTCCATGGGCTCCACGCATGCATGTGGTGCACAAACATACACACACGCAAACACCATATGCGTAAAAGAAAATTTTCTTTGCTATGACATTGAACATATTCTCCTGTTTAGAATTGTCTGTTGTCTTATAATTTAAAAAACCCACACTCGACTTTTCATAGCTTTTAAAATGAGAACATTCTGTGTTTTAGTCTTCTCTTTTAAAGCAGCTTGCAGGGCTGGAGACATAGCTAGGGGATTAACAAAACTTGCTGCTTTTACAGAGGACCTGGGTTCAGTTTACAGTGATCACATGGGTTTCACAACCATCTGTATCTCCAGTTCCAGGCCATCTAATGCCTTCTGACATCCACGGGCAGCAGGCATGTATGTACCACCGCTGCCTCTCACTAGTTACCACTCAGTGCCATAATGGTTTTGTTTCTCTTATGCTAAATTTACTTTTTTTTTTCTGAGGCTTAAACCCACAATATCCAGTGTGTTAAAATGTGGTGGTGGCACACGCCTTTAATTCCAGCACTCAGGAGTCAGCACACAGAGTCACTCCTGTGAGTTCAAGACCTACCTGGTCTACAAAGTGGAGGAATAGTAATTATCTAGTGTCTTTTACTTACTTGAGATTTCCTGTGGCTTTGGGAAATTGAGTGTCCTCTAAGTAAAGTTCATTTTAAGTAAGTACGTTGTTTAAAAATTGCCAAACAACTCCCAAATGCAGTGTTTCTACAGTAGAAAAAATATTTAGCATTCTCTTTTAGAATATTGTGCATAGGAGAATTTTAATATCCACTGACATTTTATCACTGTGACTTTGGGTGGTGTGTGTGTGTGTGTGTGTGTGTGTGTGTGTGTGTGTTCCTGCACAGTGTCCTCTTTCTCCAGTCAATCATTCATTGCAGTGGGATAAGTAGGGTAGGTGTTATAGTTGGGATATGAAATGTCTACCTAAAGGATAATATATGGGGGACTTGGTCTTAGCTGACAGTGCTACTTTGGAATGTTCTAGAAACTTCAGAAAAAAACATGACTGAGGGTGTGTTCTTATGGACTGTATCTTATCTAGGGCCTCTGTCTTTTTCTCTTTCCTTCTTGTCTGTAATGGGGTGAATAGCTTCTGCTACACACTCCTGCCTCATCAGGGTTCCAGAACCCATGGAGCCAAGAACTATTATCCAAGATAAACAGTTCTTCCCTTGGGTTATTCAGGTTAAGCTAATGTAGTAGCTATAATCTTTTGAAAGCAGTGATACTCTTCAGACTGCCTTTTAGAGATATGCGATGGCCGGGCAGTGCTGGCGCACGCTTTTAATCCCAGCACTTGGGAAGCAGAGGCAAGTGGATCTTTGTGAGTTCCAGACCAGCCTGGTCTACAAAGTGAGTTCCAGGACAGCCAGGACTGTTACACAAAGAAACCCTAACTCATGGTGAATCTCCTAGGTCGTTTTTAAGCTCAGAGTTTAGAGTTTTATCTTTACCAAAAGAGTTTTCATCTGAGAAACAGACGTGAACTTGATGATGTTGTTTTAGACCCACAAATCCTTGAGGAATTTTCCTAAGTATCTCCTTGCTCATGAAGTTTTTCAGGATTTTTCTTTCTCTGTTTTGGTCCCTCCCTCCCTCCCTTCCTCCCTCCCCCCCTTCCTCCCTACTTTCCCTCCTTTCTTCCTCTTTCTTTCCTTGCTTGCGTATTTTGTTTTCTGTAAACTAAATTCTGGTCTCTATAAACAGGTTTTGGTCCCTCCCTCCCCTCCCCCCTCCCTCCCTTCCTTCTTCCCTTTCTCCCTCCCTCCCTCTCCTTCCCTCCCTCCTTTTCATCACAATGTATTCTGCCAGCAGTAAGTATGTATTTACACTTCCTATGTATGGTAGATACCCTGTATCTTGCCATTTAGGCAAATTATTTCGTGTGTGTGTGTGTGTGTGTGTGTGTGTGTGTGTGTGTAAGCACACATGTGTGCATGTGCACACAGGATAGAGATTGACATCAGGTATTTCCTCAATTGATCGTTACCTTTATTATATTTATATTTGAGACAGGGTGTTACGTGGAACCTAAAGTGCACCATTTTATCAGACTGAAAATGTTGGCAGACCTTAGGCATCCTCCCCCCTCTGCCCCCAGTTCTGGGATTGCAGATGGGCAGTCTGTACTCAGCCATTTATGTGAGCGCTGGGATCTGAACCCAGATCCTTATGTTTGGGTGCCAGCACTTTACTGACTGAGCCATCTCCCCAGCCTTTTCCATAGGAAGATAGTGAGATCTCCTGGCCATGTTACAAATACATTTATATGTCTAGCAATGTGCTAAAATGATTGACTTTCAACAATTTTCTTTCAAATAGATACATATATAGATTAGCAGTTGAGGTTTTGGGGCAGGGCTTTACTTCAAAGAATGTTCATTTTGCTGTAGTTCCCAATGTGTTCTCCATCAACAATAAGAATACTGAATTAGAAAAGTATTGTGTATAAAGTCACATAAGAGCGTAGTAGACCTCAGGAGAGTGTCTAGAAGCTAGAGGGAGACCTTCGATTTTGGAGGCCCTTTATCTAGCACTGCTTTCTGAGAGTTATATCTGAACCACTGAGTGTCCCGATTCATTTTGCCATTTCATCTGTGGTTCTTCTTCCTATTTTTATTTAAGACTATAAAGTTACTTTAGTGTAACTGCTGCTGTCACCTTTGCCCTTAGCTAATCAAATAGTTTACCTTGAGGGAAGCATTTATCTCCCACTTTCATTATTATTATTTTTGTAGCTGTAAAGATATATATTTTATGTCTGCAGAAGGCTGTAACTGTGAAACGAGGTATTGATCTGCTGTATTTAGCAATTTCTTTCCACCTTGCCATCAATAGCATGTCAGCATCTGTCTGTACCGGGGTTGACCTCACAAATAGCTCTTTATGCTCCCATTGGATTCAAATGATATAGTATGCTGAAAACTAAATCAATGAATGATTATCAAGTTTTTACTATTATTTCATGACCTGGAGGCAGCGGGTACTCCTTGCACTCAACAGGGCCATGTACAGTGAATATGGTAAAATGAGAATGTCTGGCTTTGTTCAGATGAAAGGAGGAGAGAGGGCACCTGCGCAGGCTAGCCCCCGCTTCTGACCAATCATCACAAAGCACTTAGGCACTCCTGTGAAGAAGCACCCTACCTTCTGGTTCTGACATGGACAAGAGTAGCTTCCTCCGGTAGCTTTCCTCTCTGTCCCAACATACAGAATTAAACTGTAGCGATACACGGAAGTCCCCAAACAATGATGCAGCTTTGCCGCCGTGCTACAGAGGATCTAACAAAAAGGCGCATTGGAAGAGGATGGAGAATAACTTGGTCCGGTCTGATGGCACTCTTGTATTCTCATAGCTCCGGAAACCAATGCCGGGGTGTGGGGTTCCTCATCTCGTTTGTTCCTTCATTCTTCCCCATCTCTGCAGCACCAGAGTGACTGGAGTCATAGATTTGCCTACTTCTGAATGCTTCTGAGTCCACTGACTTTTCTCATTTTACTCTTAATGAATCAGATATTCAGATAAAAACAACTTCACAGATAGTGAAATTGGCATCGGGATGTGGAAAGAGGGAGGGAATGATGGAGGGGATGTGGAAAGTGAAGCTAGCAGCTGTCTGGGATCATTGGAGGGTATGAATCAAATGTCTAAGGAGGCAGTGACATTCTGATCCATTCCATTATCTCTGTTGAATGCTTGATACTGAAGGTTGAAAAAGCCACATGCTGATTCATTCCCCAGACATTTTTGAGTATCTACTCTGTCATTGGTTAGAGAGACCAGATGTTGAGACTCATCCTTCCTCCTGAATGTTATGACCAGCTGTTGTGCTCAGCTTTGTGAGACCCAGCCCTGCTCTGGCTTTGCTTTTCCCATTGCAGCCCCTCTCCTCAGTATGACATGAGAAACGCGCCCGGAGCTTTTCCCATTGCAGCCCCTCTCCTCAGTATGACATGAGAAACACGCCCGGATTTCAGACCATGGTCTTAGGTCTGGTCAGTTTCTCAAAGAGCTAAAAACCCAAGCAAGGAATTTCTCCTGGCTTTGGGATCTGGGGCTGGAAATGGTTTAATTCTGCACCTGCTACTTCCAGACCTTACTGACAGTGTAAAAATTTGAACATTGAATTTATCTATAGAAAGTTTTCCTTAGGGTCTGCTTGGGAATCTTCTCGTTCTTAAATTACCAGTCTGTTTTTGTTGCTTTTTAAGTGTCTTAGACCCACTTATCATGAATTTTAAAATTTCATGTGTATGATATTCTGCAGGAATATGAGTGCCATTAGTTGACTCTGGAGTCCACAGGAATATTTTCTTCTGTTTGTCTTATATCAGTTTATATTAAACATGAGAGTTCCCTACCCAGGTCTAGAATATGAAGATTTGGAGAAAACAGCTCTGATTTAGTTTTTATGTTTGTGTATAGACATGCTTGAATGTTTGGTAAGGATTTTTCTACTTCAAGCTCCTTCTGGGAAAACAATCCATTTCATCTTGGCCTCTTTATCAAGTCTCTATATTACAGAATGTTCGCTTATTTCCCTCATCATTTAACTCTGGCTAGCCCAAAACTTGTTATGTAGACTAAGCCAGCCTTGAACTTACAAAGGTTCACTTACTGCTGCCTTCTGAGTTCTGGGGTCACAGATATGTGCCCCCATGCTGGCAGAGTAGCTTTTTTTCTAAATAACATTTTTTTTTAAAGTAGCCATGAATATAGTATTTGAATGTGTGCTTGTGGCTTGGGATATTTTTATTTATCAAAACTGCACTTAATACTGTGGGTGTATAATTTGTTTTTTTTTTTTCCTGAGTAAAAGTTGGTACATGGTCATACATTACTTCCACATCAATTACGCTAGGCTGCCTGCTGCTCACCAAGAAACTAGCTTTGCTTTTGTTGTTAGAAAATAGGGCAGCCAATATGGGTTTTAATAATAGGGTGTATTGGCTTGTTCCTTACAGATCATGATTTCTTCCTTCAGGCTGACTTAAGGAAGGATGGCGCTAGCCCACGAGGGCTAAGGCGTCAACTGTAGTGTGCAATGTCTGTAGACCAAAACCTTCACCTAAGATCCCATACCACCAAAGACTGTCCAATACGGGCTACGCTGGGCTCTTTTTGTGGTTATAAGTGATATTGTTGATGAAAAGGATTCAAGCAGATCTGTTCAACTTAATTCTGGATTCTTGCCCGTTGCTTTAGTGACACTCAAATGGCTTGTGCAACACTACATACCTGACTTGAGATCATGTAACTCCACTGCATGGCAAACAGAAACATCATGCACTTACAGGTGTGTAAGGATGTGCTTTTGTCGTGTGCAGCACTCTGAACCTTTGTGAACTCTAATTGGTGTAAAAAGGCTCTTAACAATTACGTCCTTAAAATTAAACCGTTTCGGTAAATACGGCCCTGTGTATTCTCAGTTCTCCTGGTGCTGGGGTCATGTGATAATATGAGTCTCTTTAAAGATTTCCATTCATAGATATCTGTGAGGTTTTCTAAACAATGACTATGTAAATTTCTTGTCTTTTTTGTTACTTCCATGTTTTGAGATTACAATTGCATCACGTTCCCTTTCCTTCCCCCTCCAAGCTCTCTCATAGACCTCTCCATATTCTCTTTTAAATTTATAGCTTTTTAAAATTAATTGTTCCGTTTTTAATTACATACTTTATTAGAAACTCCTTAAAGAAGAATTTTGCGTTTTATTTCTATCTTTTATGATCCAAGAAGGTACATGTGTCTGAGGCTCTGTATGTGTCGAAAGCAAAACCTGCTTAAAACCATGGCTGAAGAGACATGCTTAACTGTATACTTTGCATGCATTTGTGATTTGAAATAGGAAAAAAAAGTCAAATTTGAGACAGCTTGAATGGCATACTGTCAGTTTGGAGCTTCATGAATTGGCAATGGTCTCATTTAGGACCTTCAGATGTGTCTCTGCCCGGACAGAATGAGAGCGCTTTGCATGTTCCGGAGGAGACAGCCACTCCTTGCTGCTCCACGATAGGCAGTGGTGCATGACAGTTGCCCTTCATTGCTGGCTTCTTGGAGCTTAACCTCTGACCCTTCACTTAGTCGCTGAGAAGCAGCTGGAGCAGGTTGTAGATGTTGGTGAATGACGGGCAGTGGCCTGCAACGTGCTTGTCATGATTTGACTGTCAAAAGGAGCCTGCCATTGGTTTCCATCAAGGTTTGAAACCGCTGTGCAGCAGTCCATAGTACTTAACTTCCAAGGCTGTCAACAGGACGCTCAAGTGTGCATAAAAAAATCAGAGGGCTGAATATATCTTCAGTCAGGAAATAGAAGTTTCCCCTTTTTTCTATTCCTCCCCCCCCCTTTCTGTTTGTTTTTCATTTGGCTAAATTTATTCAGAGAACTTTAACAGGCCAAGGGGTTGCATCTTGCCATGGTGAAGAAAGCAAACAGTTTTCTCAAGTGGTCTAAGTTTCAAGTAGCAGAGTTTAGATCCACGCATCTGCCAGTTAAGCTCCTTCTTGTCTTGCATATGTTGCATATAAGGCAAGTCCACAAGTTCCTGGGCTAGTTCACAGGATGAAATGTTTATCATGGTGTTTATGAATGCTGCAAAAGGGGAGGAGGGATCACTATGGGGAAGCATGAATAGAAACTTAAAATAAATGATGAAGTTTGGAAGGTGTGTGATTGGTATGTTATTCAATCAAGACTTTTTCTATCATGGAGGAGTTCAAACATAAGTAAATGAGCTGATTGTGAGCAAGCCTTAGAAACTTTAGGGGTCAGGACAGGGGAGATGGCTCAGTCAGTAATGTGCTTGCAGAGGAACTGAATCTGGACCCCCAGCACCCACATATAAAGGCTCTGGACCCCCAGCACCCACATATAAAGGCTCTGGAGGGGCGGAAACAGGTGGATCCTGAGGGCTTACCGCACAACCAGACTAGCTGTGTTCGTGAGCTCCAGCTTCAGAGACCTGCACCTCACACACTGACATAAAACACCAGGAAAAGCCTTCAGAAGTCAGTCCTATGCAATATAGTTTTTAAAGAGAGGAAGTTTGCGGTGGAAGCTGTCTGTGCTAACTTTCTGTCATTTCCCAAAGACTGAGACAGCCTCCTTATTCAAAGAGACAAGGCCCCCTTTATTTGAGTGTTGGGGATTCTGGTCTATGATTGATTGGCTCTATTACATTTGTTCAAAGCAATAAACACATTCTGGTAAGGCAGAACACAACTACTTACCCGATGGTTCAAACACAAGGAGAAAGAGGAGTTGGGGTTCCAGCATCCTTTTCAAGGACATACCCATAGTGACCAGAAGACCTCTCTGGTCCTGATATTTAAGGGTTCCAGAACCTCCCAGTAACACAGCCTCTAACTGACACACAGGCCTTTGGCGAACTGAAAACCCACATTAGTGCACTGTCACCTCTCCTTAAATTTGAAACTCTGAATTAAAAAGTGTCCTGAAATGCAGAAGCTGAGGTAGAGCTTGAGGCTGTTCTCCTGGTGCAAACACCGTACGCCAGCGTGGCATGGGAGCATCAGAAGTCACGTAGCTGGAGCTTTAGTCTTCTGTTTCATCTGTGTCACTGGGGTAAGTCAGGTAAGACCCCACCCTCAGTGACCTCTGCAAAAATGGAGATATTTGCTAAGCACCAAAATTGGAAGTGTTGTCATAACTTAGAAGGCACTAAAATTATTAAATAGCATAAGTCAGGGATTGGCCTGCAAGTAGGTTTCAGAGCTAGACACAATCTTAGTGTTTTGACATTTTCCTTTCTCTCATGTAACTGATTTTTGCTCAGAGTGCCATAGTTGTGATAAGCATTGAAACCACAAGTCTGAGCAGCCTGCCTGCTTCCCTCTCCCCTTTCTCCTTTCACCCTTCCACGCGCTCACTCACTCGCTCACTCACTCGCTCACTCACTCGCTCACTCGCTTACTCACTTGCTCACTCACTCGCTCACTCACTCACTCGCTCACTCACTC
>NW_004949152.1:1849797-1858347 GCF_000317375.1 Microtus ochrogaster | reverse complement strand
CTCACTCGCTCACTCACTCACTCGCTCACTCACTCGCTCACTCACTCGCTCACTCGCTCACTCACTCGCTCACTCACTCGCTCACTCGCTCACTCACTCGCTCACTCACTCACTGTTCACTCAGTCTTTACTCACCTGCTTGCTGTGCACTCGCTCACTCACTTGCTCACTCACTAACTCCTCACTCACTCGCTCACACACTCACTCGCTCACACACTCACTCCTCAAGTATTTATTGAATTATATATACCGGACGCTGGTATAAATGTAGGCGTGCAGCCACGAGCTGAACAAGCAGTACCTGTCTTTGAGCTGTAGGGAGAAGGAAGTCCATAAGTGAACAGTAGCACATACTCTTGTAGTCCTAAGTGCAGTGAGGGAAGCAAAGGGTAACCAGATGGTGACTGGTGAGGATGGCAGGAAGAGATGACCTTTGGGGCTCTCCCCAGCAGAGACATACCTGACACCAGAGTGGGCCTTGGAAAGATCACAGGAGTGTGCCAGAGGAAAGAGTGCCATGTTCCTGCCCACGCTCTCATCCAAGTCCTGGCCTTTGTCCTGCTGGTTTCCATCTTTATCTCATGTCTTCACGCGACAGCTAAGGTCACACTGGTTTCTCTTCCATAGACTCTGACTCTGAGCTGTGGTTTTCCTGCCACTATGTACTTTGCCATCCTTAAAAATGTAGAGTAAAGGTTGGGATGCAGCTCTGTGAAGGCCCATATTTGGTCCTCCCCATTACTAAGCTGAAGGACTGAATGGGAAAGTCAAGTCAGCATGTCCCTTGCTGGTGACCATTTCTCACAGGTTTGGCTTTGGCATCATTTTTTTGTTTTTGGACAAATGAAATTCCCTGCCCCATAACTTTGTGGTGACTAGGGCAAGGGAGTGTCTTTGATTTTGACAAAGGTTCTTTCTCACCTTAGGTGGGCTTCAACTCAGAACTTAGGGTGACCATACACTTATAGGCACACACAACTTCCAGTGAGTGAGTATCCTCAGCCAGTGACTTCTGGGACAGGACGACGTGTGTGTGTGTGTGTGTGTGTGTGTGTGTGTGTGTATGTGTGTGTATGTGGTGTGCATATATGTATGTGTGTTGGTGTGTGTGTGTGTGTGTGTGTGTGTGTGTGGTGTAGTGGTGTCTGTATGTGTTGGGGAGGAGGGTGAATTTAGAAAGATTTATTGGAGAGAAAGAGCACAGAGCTCTAGGAGCAGGGATGGGTCCCCAGAAATGGGATGCCACTGGACTGCTAGGCTAGGGTTTTTTGTTTGTTTGTTTGTTTTGTTTTGTTTTTTAATCTTATGGCAGAAACTGGGGTGATGCATGGGTGGGTACGGTGGTGGATCAGCCCAGCTATAAGGTGTCCAGGTGTCTGCTTTCAGCCTTGGACACGTCTTCAGTTGGCTTCCAGGTAATGGCGGTCATTTAGGAGAGGAGAGAGAATGAGAAACCAGACATCCCTAGAATGAGAAACCAGTGGCACCTAGAAAATAGTTTTCTCAAATACTACTTCGTCTGAGAGCCTCTGACTCTGCCATCCTTGTTTTCAAGACACTTCACCCTTCTGTCACTGGAGCTGTTTGTGCATTTGCCTGTCTAATCTCTGAGCTCCTCGGAGGTAAGAGTCTGTCATTCATCTGTTGACTTCCCAATATTGTGCATTGCACGAAACAGTCAGATGTCACCTAATTATGACAGACTCTATAGGAACACCTAGAGTCCCTTTATAATGGAGTTGTGAAGAACATCCTACAGTGTTCTCATCTCCCTTTGGTCAGATGCCCAGCATTGTGGTAGAAGAGGAGGGTGAAGATTGAGAAAGTTAGGAAGTAGACTACATTCCTACAAATGACATCAAGATGTGGTAGTGTTTGAGGGGGGCAAATTAGTCTCAGATAGACTAATTACTTTAAAGAAATCCAACATATGAGTTGAGTTGCTTTTGGTAAAGCAATTATCAAAGTTGGTATTCCTGTTTGCTAAGTAAATTTAGCAGCTCATCCATCCTTTCATCTGCTTATTATCAGATCATTCTGTGTAGTACTGTCGTGGCTTGTTTGGTATGTGTGTGTGTGTGTTGTTGTTGTTATTTTCTTTTGCATTTCTAATTATATTAAAAGTATTTTAATGCCAAACCACAGTAGACCCATATGGATATAATCATTTATTTGGCAATTCCGTATGGTTGACTAATTAGCAGTTTCATTAATTTTGTTAGCTCAAATAACACTCTATTGAATCCTAGAACACTTTGGGCAAAAGATGGTAACCCAGGTTGTTCTTGGCCTTGTGATCCTCCTGCCTCAGCTTCCTGTGTGCTGGCATTGTAGGCATGTAGTGCTGATGGAGGAAGGTCATTGGTTAAGTAATAAAGAAACTGCTTGGCCTCATAGGTTAAAACATAGGTGGGAGGAGTAAACAGAACAGAATGCTGGGAGGAAGAGGAAGTGAGCTCAGATTCGACAGCTCTCCTCTCTGGGGCAGATGCCTCAGAGAGACGCCATGCTCCTCTCTCCTGGGCAGACGCACATGATGAAGCTCCGACCCAGGATGGACATAGGCTAGAATCTTCCCGGTAAGACCGGTGCTACACAGATGATTAGAAATGGGCTAAATTAATATGTGAGAATTAGCCTAAAAGAGGCTAGATAAAAATGGGCCAAGTAGTGTTTAAAAGAATACAGTGTCTGTGTAATTATTTCGGGGTATAAGCTAGCCAGGCGGCCGGGGTGCTGCCCCCGAAAGGAGAGCTGTCGAGTCTGAGCTCACTTCCTCTTCCTCCCAGCATTCTGTTCTGTTTACTCCTCCCACCTATGTTTTAACCTATGAGGCCAAGCAGTTTCTTTATTACTTAACCAATGACCTTCCTCCATCATAGTGCCACATTTGACCTCTCTCTCCTAATGTTTAGAGTTAGATTCAGGATGAATTGATTGTCTTGTTCAAACCTCTGCTGCTCATTTGAGGAATCAGTGTCCTTCTTCAGTGTTGTCTGCTTACAGACCTCATCTTGCTAACTCACACCACAGGGTCGTGATCTTCTGACCTGGGTGTCCCTGAAGGCCTTCTGTGCCTCACTCTGCCTTCCTGCCTGCCCTGACTGAGACATGTGTGGCTGACCCACACCATTTTCCACCTCTGACTCTGAGGTGTCTTTTCAGAAGCCAGCGCTTAAGGCACCTTTAGGGCAGCTACTTCTTATCTTGCTTTTATAAGCAGTGGTGTCAGCATGTACTAACATGCGATGACCCACTCTCCTTTCTGATAAAAGAAGAAGAACCTGCCTGGCATGGATGGAGAGAGGTGCCTGAGGCGGATTACATTGTCACCCCTTATAATAACAACAGACAGTAAAAAAAAAAGCCAGCAGATTTCTGTTTATCTGTGGAAATGTTTGACAGTTTTGACTCCTGATGAGATGCATTGGGAAGAAGGGATGAAGTGGTACTGTATTAGGGCAAGGACTGAATGAACAAGAGAGACAAGAGTTCTGACTTTGTATGACAGATTGAACACACGTCTTAGTGCGGACCCATCTAATTGCGGAACCCCAAGGTCGCAGGTCTAGCAGTCCGATTTATGTTTAATATATACTTATTTACAAACAGGCTCATTGTCATGGCCTGCCTGACTTGTGTAAAAGTGAAGTAAGCACACAGTTACTTGGAGAGTCGATAGTCTCTGAGATAACAACATGGAGGATGAGCGATAAGTCCCACTTCTTAGTGAAGGAGGTTTCCCCCTAAGTTAAAATACATTGACTGACATGCTCTGAGGCCATTGCCAGAGAACTCCCGGAAAAAGTTGTGTTGTTTGGATTTGTGTTTGATATAATGCAGGGTTTCCCTGCACATTAATTGTGTGGTTCAGCCTGTCTGCCTCGAAGTAAAGTTAGAGGGAGATGACGAAGGTTTGCCTTCTCTACCAGGTGTTTCAGACAGAGCCTCAGAAAGAACATTGCAAGTAAATAAAATTACTCAAAGATTTCCTTCAGGGCTTTAAAGCTGCAAAGTGTAGTTTACTTGAGCCAGGATGAAAAAGGTTTATATGTATGGAATAGAGACTTGGAAAAAAAAAAAAAACTAAGAAAAGTTCAGACAAGAAAAACAATACTAAATTTAGCACACAATTATACAAATTGGCTGCTTCTGAGCCTTTTGGCCAAGATCAAGTGTAGTGTCTGTTCTTTTAATTTTAATTGTATCAGCATGTATAAGTGCCTGCATGTATGTCTGTGCATTGCATGCATGTCTGGTATCCAAAGAAACCAGAAGTTGCATCTCTAGGAACTGAATGGAGTTCCAGATGGTTGTGAGCTGCCACGTGGGTGCTAAGACCCAAACCAGCTCCACGATAGGTCTTATCAGTTAAACAATCCTACAAATTGTGCACACAGAAAAGCACAATAGTTCATCAAATGGAAGACATTTAAAAATTCAAATGAAGACATTTGAATCAATTGAGGACATTTTCAAACCATGTAAATACTAGCCCTTGAGATGTAAATGACAAGCTGTCTGGAAAAAAGACACCTAAAGAACAGTCTTGGTCACAGTAGCTATGCAGGCCAGGGTATAGCTCTGTGGCATAGCACTTGCCTAGCATGCCTGAGATCCTGGGTTCAAGTCCAGATACTGTGTTGCAAAAACCAAAAAGGACATACAAAAACCACAGAAAACCTTACCCACGAATAAATCTAATCAAAGAGGTGCAAAGAGGTGAAAAATCTCTACAGGAAAACTGCAAAGTAGTATGAAACAAATGGAAGAAGATACAAAATAAATGGAAAGATGTCCTGTGTTCATGAATTGTAAGGATTATTCAGAGACGGTCCATACTACCCTGTAATCTATAGACGCAGTATAATCGCATTGGAAATACCAGTGTGATTTTTGCATTAGAAAACAAAATCTCGAAATTGATATGGAAGTACTGAAGACCCATCAGCCAAATCACTATAATGAACCCTACACTTTTATGGCCATTGGATTTGTTTATTTATTAAATCTTTTCATAAATATCCTTTGATCATGTCTTTCCTCTCCCCAAGATCCTCTACAGCCAGTTTTATGTTCTTGTTCTGTCTTATAAAAACAACCAAAAACCAAAACCACAAAACATAACAAAAGTCAAAACAAACAAAACTATCAGGGAACATTTTCTCTCTCTTCTCTTCTTTCCTTTCCTCTCCTCCTCCCCCTGCCTTCCCCTCCCCTCCCCTCCTCCCTTCCTCTCCCTTCTCCTCCCTTCCCCTCCCTCCCTCTCTCATTCAATCCCTATCTGTTCCTCTGGAGAACCCTGGCTAGTGCAGGAGGGACCAGAGATGCATTTCCATGCTGCCACCTTCGCTAGCCTGAGCAGCTGCCATGGATTTTTAGAGACTGTAACCTAGGCCAACAGGGATTCATGACTTTATTGCTGAAAAGAATCTGAGGACTAGCTGGTAGAGTGGAGTAGAATTGGAAATTTTGTTAAAGAGAAAGGGAGGTGCTCAGAAGGAAAGACAGACCCAAGTGTGGAATGTGCTTCTTAAAGTAGGGGAAATGAAGTGTTGAGTATAGCTTTGGCAAGAGAGAGCAAGCAGTTAACTGTCTTAACGTCATTAGCTGTGTATACAGTTAGTGACTCTCGGGTGGCTGCTCAGAAGATAGTTAAGAAACTTTTTTTCTTTTTCCTCTTCCCTTCTTTCCTCCTTCCCACTCCCCTCTTCCTTCTTTCCTTTTCTTCTTCCCTCCTCCTTCCCTTCCTCTTCCTCCTCCTGTTCAACCTCTTAATCTTCCTCCTCCTCTTCTCTTCTTTCCTTTTCTTCTTCCCTCCTCCTTCCCTTCCTCTTCCTCCTCCTGTTCAACCTCTTAATCTTCCTCCTCCTCTTCTCTTCTCTTCTTTTCTTTTTCTTCTTCTTTGTTAAAGACTTAGTCATGCTGTGTAGCTCTGTCTGGCCCAGAACCTCCCTGTGTAGAAAAGAATAGCCCCAAACTCAGAGATCTGCCTGCTTCTGTCTGAGGAAAGCTGGGATTAAAGGTGTGTGCTGAGTTCCCCCTTAATGATAAGGGGGAAGGTAAGGTGGCTTTGGAGATACTTTGATTGTAATTATAATTTGATGAGATAAAATAGAAGCCACTTAGGGTTTCCCAAGGAGTTTAGTGTATTTTTCCCCCTTTCTAAATGAGTTTCTGGTGAGATTCTTAGACACTTGCAGGTTTGTGGCTTTGAAGGAGCATTCTTGTGGAGAGAAACGCTGTACCCACTCTTTCTCTCTCTAGCCTGTCTCATCCACCACCTTTCCCTGGCCCTGAGCAGTCACAGTTGCCTTCTGTGTTTGTGGATTTGCCTCGGACTGCTCCATAGTCTATGGACTGTACTTGTCACTTAGCCTGCTGTTTACAAAGCTCATCCATGTTGTAGGTTGTGGAAATGCTTTATTTCCTTTTATGAATGGATTCCATTATATGGAGAGACTCCTTTTATCTGTTCATTAGTTGGCAGGTATTTGGATTATTCTACTTTTTAGGTATTATGAATGTTGCTGCCATTAGCATTCAGAGGCGGATGTTTATGTGAACATTGTAATTGTTTGTCTTCACACATTCTCTTTCTCTCTCTCTCTCTCTCTCACACACACACACACACACACACACACACACACACTTCATTCAGGAGTGGAGTTGTTTCACTCTGCTTAAGTTTTTCAGTAGCTGTGAAACTCTTTGCTAAGATGAGTGTATCTTGTCATACTCCATTAGCAGTATAGAAGAGCCTTCTTTATGTCCTTCCTACACTTCTCTCTCTCTCTCTCTCTCTCTCTCTCTCTCTCTCTCTCTCTCTCTTTTTTTTTTTTTTTTTTTTTTGAGATAAGGTCTCACTGTTTAGCTTTGGCTGGCCTGCCTGGAACTCTCTATGGAGACCAGAGTGGCCTGAAACTGACAGATCCACCTGCTTCTGCCTCTCAGGTGCTTGCATCAAATGTGTACACCATACCAAACAAATTAATATATATTAAATTATTGTGTGTGTATCTATGTGGGGTACCTGCAGTCATGCCCACAGAGGCAGGAGGTGTTGGATTCCCTGTAGCTGGAACTACAGGATTTTGTGAGCCACCTGATGTGGGTGCTGGATCTCAAACTTAAGTCTTCTGGAAGAGCAGTACATTCATGCTCTTAATCACTGAGACATCTCTCCAGCTCTGAAAACTTCATGTTAACCGAGAGACTCGGTGGGATGCTTTGTGAAAGTATAAATGGCAAGAAAAAAGTGGTGTAGATAGTTTAAGACAGTACATTATCCAAAAATAGTTTGACTTAGGGTGGTTGAGATGACTCCAAAGTGCTTGCCCTGCAAGCCTGCTGACTTGCATTCAATCCTAGAACCCAGAGAAAGGAAGAAGAGGAGAACTGACTGCAGGGCGTTGTCCTCTGTCCTTGACAAGCACACCACAGCACACGTGCACCCTCTCCAGATGAACACATACACAATAATAATAAATAAAAATCCCTTAAAAGTTCTGTATTTAACACTCAGAGTATTCGGGATCTTAGGGATGGTATTTCCCAACTCCACATCCTTTACTTATCTGTATTTTCTTCTCTGTCTCTTTCTGTGACATTGCTGTCTTCATGTCTATTTCTTAGCATTTTTAGTAGTTACATTATTTTTTAAAACACTTGTATACACTTAATATTCTCTCTTTTAGTAAAGAGGAAGGAGAAATATGCTATTTTGTTTCCTTGGCAGCCATCATAAATCTATATTGGGACTAAGAATAAATATCGAGATGCAAAGGGTAGCAAAGACACTTCTTTTTTAAATTTATTAATGTATGTATTTTTTATAATGCTCATTGGTGTTTTGCCTACATGTATATCTGTGTGAGGGTATGGGATCCCCTGGAACTGGAGTGGCAGACAGTTGTCTGTGGGAACTGAACCTGGGTTCTTTGGAAGAGCAGCCTTACCTGTTGAGCCATCAAAGCTACTTCCTTTCAGTAGTGAGGTGCCTGTGTTGGCCTGTCTCTGTAGGTGTGTGTGGCCTGAAGTTAGAAGGCTGTGTGCCTTTCTTGCTATTCTGACATGAATATTTAGCAGCGCCACCACTAACCCTAGGATCACACAGTAAATGTTAACAAGAAGCACCAGAACTTGTGTTTTTCCTGCCCTATTGTTTTTCTACAAGAATGCTGACAGCTGGAATGGTTTTGTGACATCGAGCTGAATATTACATGTGTAGTTACGTGGGATTTTCCTAAGATCTGGACATAGTGACTGGATGTCATTACTTATGTCTGTTTTATTAGAATTTCTTAGATATTTACATCTCCATGGTGTTTCTACTAAGCAAAGAGTCTGTTTTCTAAAGACTGAACCTTCTAATATGCACACAGGATTGAAGATGCGCTGTATATAGTGTGTTCAAATATGCACACAGGGCTGAAGATACGCTGTATATAGTGACTTCAGATGTGCACACAGGGTTGAAGGTATGCTGTATATAGTGTGTTCAGATGTGCACACAGGGTTGAAGGTATGCTGTATATAGTGTGTTCAGAT
>NW_004949152.1:1825161-1849697 GCF_000317375.1 Microtus ochrogaster | reverse complement strand
GAAGGTATGCTGTATATAGTGTGTTCAGATGTGCACACAGGGTTGAAGGTATGCTGTATATAGTGTGTTCAGATGTGCACACAGGGTTGAAGGTACGCTGTATATAGTGACTTCAGATGTGCATACAGGGTTGAAGGTACGCTGTATATAGTGACTTCAGATGCACTTGGACTTTCACTCAGTGCATCTTAGTTTAGTTTTTTTTTGAGGGAATCTTGAACAGTGTATAGTCTTTTTCAGTTGCTGTCTTGTATTGCTTCTTTTGAATATGTTTTCCTTCCATTGGAGAGTGCTTAGGGTCTTGAATATTCACATAGGTGTGAGTAATTCTGGGAGCCCATCTTCCTTCTAGTACCAGTCTATAAAAGGAGTGAGATTTGGTTAGGGTTAAACAGCAGTCAAAATGTACTTTTCTTTAATATATGTTATTCTATCTTTATACTGATGTTTCTTTGTTTTAAGGAAACCCATTTTCCTGCATTATGATTTACTATTTGCTGTTTAATTGTAGTGTGCATGGGAACTTGCTTGGCCACTAGGTGTCGCTTGTTGGCACTGCCCTTTTGGTGCCACACTTAGAGGAAACTAAAAGACCACAAGGACGATTAGAAAGCAAAGGCATCTAAAAGTGAATGGCAGACACAGTGTGGTGATTCCCATTTTATACGTAACTCTCCACGTCTGTCCCTCTGTGCTCGCAGAGTGATGTTCGGGTAGGGCAAGTCCGGAAGTTCTAGGTGAGTCTTTACCTTTTCCTTCTCATCTATGATACAGGAAAGTGGTGCTGGGGTAATATAACATTGGTAACATGTTTGCAGAGAATCGTAGGCACAGTTTTTAATATAGTTTATTATCCTGGGAATCCTTGTTACTAGGCAGATGGTGATTGCATTTATTAATATTAATTTCCTTGCTCTTTAATATAATAATGCCGGCTGTTATGTACATTTATTATCTCTTCCAATCCTCACCCATGCCCTTCGTACTTACCATTTTCTCCCTGAGTGTAGAGATGGGCTAATTTGCTTTAAGTTAATTGCTCCCCTGCTTTCTGATCCTCCCCCTCCGTTTGGAGCTTGATCATGGAAATGAGAGTCTGACTTGAGGCACTGGGTGTGGAAATTGCTAGGATGGGGCTGTGTAGAGGGTGCTGTGGGACTGGCAGCCCTTGGCCGGGAGCAGGCGTGTTTCCTGCAGAGTTAGGGTAGATGTGAGCAGCGTGCTCTGGAGCCAGGCGCCCTTCAGGAAGGCCACAGGCTCTTTGCTGAGCTACAGATTGTGTACACTTGGGGATGGCTTCTTTTCGCTTGCCTCCCAGTGAAGCACTCACTGTCACAGAAACTGCAGGACACTTAATAGTGTGGCTCTGACCTGGAGCGTCATAGCACGGAACCTTCTTCTTAGTCAGTTAAGGGCCCACTAAAAAGAAGAGAAGAGAAGGCATCAGGCTTTGGTTTTTCTGAGAATGTTAGCTGATCATTTCTCTTTTTACCTTAATCTGCGTTAAGTTCCAGATTTCTTCAATCTTCTTAGAAATGAATTGGCTCACTAGGGCTTTTTTTTTCTTTTTTCTTTTTTTGTCACAGATGATTTAATTGTGTTAAGTATCTCTCTAGTTGACTTCGCAGTTCTGTGGAGATTTCCCTGGACCATAGGAAAATGTGTAACAAATTCTAGATGAGAGACCTGTCAGGCAGGGAGCACTTCTCTGGGAAGTCAGGGCTGGCAGTGGGAGCCTTCCCAGTCCCTAAAAGGCACACCCACCAGAGCTGCCTCCAACACTGTCACTCCTTTCTCTTTGTTCCCCTCCGGACTCACTTCCTGCCAGTGATTTGTGACATATTTTGTAGCAGATCAAATGAGCCCCTGACACCTGATTGCCGAGTGCTTCTTGTTTACAGTTGCTTTCCAAGGACATGGAGACAAGATGGAAAGCTTACCTTCGGTAATTAAATTTGCATCCGCTCAGTGACAGCACTCAAAGGCGCTTCCCTCGCCTAGGAATCTCATTGCAGAGTTCCTACTGTCTTTGACCATAAGCATCTAAGAAAGGCAAGATGTGGACAGGTAAACAAACATTGGTTCAGCCCGCTGCCTGTCATTATATGATGAATATTAAATAGACTCGCCAAGAAGCCTGCCCTTTTGACTGTCTCTCCACCTACTTATTTAGCCAGGTTTATAACGGGTTTTAAATATAAGAACTGTGACGTGGAGGTGATTTTTTTTATTATTGTTATTATTATTATTGTTATTATTATTATTGCATTTCAGTCCTTGAAAGCAAGCACCGGAACACCCTGTATTGGGTTAACACCCTTTGGGTTGTGCGTTTCTCACACACACACTACTGAATAATTCAGCAAAGCCAAACACAATCTGCTGGTGGTATCTAGTGTGATTCACACTTGCTAATGAATAATTCCCTTTGGCTTCTATTGGCTAGCTCTAAGGAGTGACTTCTGAGACTCAGATGGGTTATTACTGGGCTATTTGTCAGTGTCCTTGGGGCTTTGTGAGCCAAAGTCCTGTTTGGCTACCTACCCCACATACCTTCTCCGAGTCTTCTGGGAAACATGGCGCTCTGCATCCCAGTCCCAGCTTTTCAGCTTTAGAATCTTCTCGTGATAGACACAGTAACAGAATTCAGCTGCATTATAATTTCATCAATTCAGTTCCGTCATTGTTTCATTCAAATAAAGAAATCTTTAACGAGAACCTTATGAGAAACAAGGAACAGAGCCCCGGATTGTGTACGCAAGGGTGAGGTAGAGACGTGCTGTATCCTCAGGAAGTGAAGGGTCCGGAGGAGACCTGTCTGGTCCAGTGGAGGATGCTCACAGTCTTTTGTCAAAACGATTAGTTACAATTTTCTCACACTGTTCTCAGATATACATTTCAGTTTATGTTTGTTGATGGTATTGGATGAGAGTTATATTGCTCTTGATAACCTTAAATCTTGATTAATAATGGAGCCGTTCACAAGATTAAGCTCCTTAATATGATTCCAGGTATGACTGGGTAAATGACTCTTGCTCATTTCTGCTGCACTGGTGTGGAATGCGGAATGACCTGGCATTAGCGGCCTGCAGCGTCTCCAAGTGTCTAGTGCGGATCTATGTAAGCGCGAGTGCTGCGTGTACCCTAGAAATCAGGCTGGTTACTGTCGACGTCTGCTGTCAGTGAGGTGCTCTTAGCCTCAGGAAGTTGTTTACAACATCCTGCATGTGCTTCAGCATTTGCTGGTCCACACCAGGTGTGTCTCTTCCTGAGGCACATACTGTCCAGTGTACAGTTCTGTAGAGGCGTGTCATTAGTTCTGGTCAGTGAAATTTAAATAGAAGTGTCAGGTGTTTTCTTGGTCAGCAAGGCCACTTTGTACCCCATCCGTATCCCTTTCTTTGCTGAATCACCAATCTTGAGGCAAAGGGCAGAGTCTCCTTATACTGGGCCTGTGATGACTACTTGGAGTTGAGCCTCCCTCTCTTCACTTGGCCCATTCTGGTAGTCAGCAAGAAAGGCAATTGCCTCCCAGGAAGCACCTAAGGGCTGGAGTTCTGTAGCGTAGCCTGGAGGGATTAATGTTGGAACAGCTGTTTGTGGGAACAGCGGCCTGGCATCCAACAACATTTTAGCTAGCTCTATATAAGGTATTTCTTTTTTTATAAAAAATAAATTTGTACATTGACAATTATAGTTTTTAATGTGGTATAAAGTAGTGATATAATTTGTGAATGTAACGTGGAATGTATTAGTTACATTTTGCATTATTGTGGTCAAAAGCGCTTGATACAGGCAACTTAAAAGCAGTATTGAGTTTAGCTCCATAGTTCATATGTTTGGGCAGAACATCAGGGTGTGTGGAGCATGTGGCAGAGGTTGTACTTTACTTCTTATGGATCAGGAAGCAGGGATGCTGCAATACAGGGACCAGGGCAAGATAAAGTCCTGGCGACATTGTTCCAGTGACACCTCCCTCCAGCTAGCCCCATCATACGAATCCGTTTAAGGATAAATCCATTCATCCACTCAGATCTGTCACTAGAAATGAAGAGGATGAGTGTTTGAGGTTCAAGGCTAGCCTGGGGTAAAACCATGTCTCAAAAATAATTAATTAAAAACAGGCAACACAAATGGCCAACAGATACTTGAAAGGTCCACATCACTTAATCATTACAGAGGTTGCCTTCCCTAATCCCTGAGGCATTCCTTAATCCAATAAAAACTAACCATCGTAGTATAATTACATCAAACTCATTTAACATGTCCATTTCCTCAAATACTTAGTGTTTTCTGAGTTACAAATCTATGGCATTTACTGTTAGTGATTTTGAAGTGTCCATGTTTTATTATTTGCTGCTCACCGCCCTAGGAGTCAAAAGACAGCAGTATAGGAATGGAGGCCTCCGGCCACACTGAGGCCTTGATGGCTCTGCTCATCGTTTGTCCATCTTCTGTCCTCCTCCAGCATCTGGTAGCCACAGGTCTTACCCCTGCCTCTTGTCGTTAGCTGTTTGTAGATTTCGCACACAAGAGATAATGTATGACACTTACCTCTCTGTCTCTGGTGTATTTGACTCAGTATCCTGATCTCCAGCATTTCTACAAAGGCTAGGATTTCTTGCTTTGTCAAAGCTGACTGGATTGGGTGATGTTTTTCTACCACTTTTATCTGTTCACCTGTTGGTGAACACTAACATAGATCACTAGATGGTGTGAACAGCACCACACTGAACATAAGTGTGCAGACCTATCAAGTTTACAGCTTCCCGTTAGTGTTTTAGTTACTTGTCTTACTACCATGACAATCATCCTAGCAAACACAGCTTAAGGAAGGGAGGGTTTATTTTGGCTTATAGTTCTAAGATTCGGTCCACCATGGTTGGAGGCCATGGTGTCCCAGCAACTGGTCATCTGCAATTCTAGTCAGTCAGGAAGCGGAGGGAGATGAATGCTCCTGCCTAGCTCACTTTCTCCTTTTCAATCTGGGGACTTCAGGCCCCGGAGTGGTGACATTCACGTTCAGGGTTTGAAGCATGATTAATAAAAACTCAGGGTCTGAAGTCGGGGTTCAACCTGAAGATCTGAAAAGCAAAATAGGCAGCCACTCTCTCTTACTTCGACCTCAGTCTGAAATGGTGATCCTGCCTCCTGGAATCTCAGGAAGAGACTGTGCGTTTTTTGAGAGCTGTTTCCTCTCATTTTATAATTCTCTCTAGGGCTGGGATTAAAGGCATGTGTCACTGTCATTTAAAGGCATGTACTGCCCAGTTTCTATGGCAACTAGTGTGGCTACTGGGATTAAAGGTGCGTGTCATTATGGCTACTGAGATTAAAGGTGTGTGTTACTATAATCTGGTGTGTAAGGCTGGCCAGTGGGACTGTTTTACTCTTGTATTTTCAGGCAGTCTTTATTTATTACAATTGAAACGCCACGACAAGGGTGCATCTTCCTACCTCGATTAACTTACTTTAGGAATCCCTTGTAGATACTCCCACAGGCTAACCAAGTCTAGATAGTCTCTACCAGCATGCCCAGGAGATGCTTGTCTCCTATGTGATTTTCACATAGGAGTGATAACTATCACAGGTATACACGCTCAGATGTGGAGTGTCTAGATTGGATGCTGTTTATAATTTTAGTCTTCTGAGGACCTCATTTACCTTGTTTCCATTAGTGAATAAGCTTCTTTTTTTCTATCCTTCTCAATGTTTGTCATCATTAGTTACCTTTACTAATAATACTATTTTGATTAATATAGCATTGTGAATTTAGTTTGGGTTTCTATAGTGATTACTGATACTGAGCAGGTTTCATGTTGACTATTTTCATTGACTTTATTTATTTGTTGAGAGAAGGTCTCACACTGTAGCTTAGGTTGGCCTTGAGTTGGAAGAAATCGCCCTGCCTCAACCTCTGTTGTGCTGGGACTGCACACATGTGCCATCGTGCCTGGCTGTGTTGTTTCTTGTGAGAAATGTCCCTTCAGGTCCATTGTCCCTTGTAAAATTGAATTGCTATTATTTTCTGTAGAGTTGTCTAAGTCCTTTTCTGACTTGCAAATGTTTTCTCCCCATGTGTAGATTGTATCTGTAGAGTCCTTCTTGTAGATGTTTATTATGCAGACATTTTTAATTAAAATGCAGCTCTTTTTGTCTGTTTGACTTGCTCTATTGTTGCCTACACTCTTCAGATCAAATCTAAAAAGTTATAGTCCAAATCAGTGTCCTATCGTGTGTACCCCTGTTTGTTGCTGGTAGTCTTCCGGTTTAGGTGTAATGTTTAAGTCTGTTTATTTAAGACAGTTTGAGTTAAATCATGGAGAAGGTGTGAGATAAGTAAGGGTCCGGTTTCCTTCCTTTCATATGGATATTCAACTCCCTAGCGCCGTTTATTGAACAGACTGTCTCTCAGATATGAACTTGACACCTCTGTTAAACTTCAGATGACCATAACTGTGTGGGCTTTTCCCTTCTGCATTGTTTAATCTACCTTGTTGGCCAGTGATCTCTTTTTATATTGGTACCATGCTGTTTTAATTATTAGTGCTTTGTAATTTGAATTAGGGCGTGTACTGCCTCCATATGTCACGGGCTAATGATTGCTCTGCCTGTCCAGGGTTTTCTATGGCCCAGCATGAACTTTAGGATTACTTTTTTCTATTTCTATAAAAAAATGACACTGGGATTTAGACGGGGGTTATATTGAATCTGGAAAATGGAATAACTTTCTATTTATGTGTGTCTTCACAATTTTTTCACAACTTTTGTTGGCAGACTTTTTTTTTAAAACCTCCTCTTTGCTTACATTTGTTTCTAAGTGTTTTACTTTTTAATGCAGCTAATATTAATGGGATTGTTCTTTCTTTCTTTCCTTATTTAATTTTTGTGGAGACTTACATGTTAGTTCATAGAAAACTGTTGTTGATATATGCACGTTAATACCTATACCCTATAATGTTACTGTATTTATTACTTATAGCGGTCTTTGAATTATATCACTAGCAAAAGTGACAGTTTCTCCTTTTACTCTCCTATTAGGAAACTTCCTCCCCTTAATTGATCTGATCGTGAACTTGAGAACCATCCTTTTAAATGCTGGGATTTCAATGTGTACTGCCATACCCAATGCTTTTGTTAGTTCTTTATTCATGGTGGTACTCTACTATAATCCTAACTCTTGGGAGTCTGGGCAGGATCATGGTCAAGTTCAAGGTCAACCTGGGCTCCATTGTAGTTTCTAGGACCACTTGGGCTTACATGGTGAAACCCTGTCTCAGAAAACCCTGAGGATCTACCAGTGGCACACACAGTAAGAAAGTAAACAGTTGAGCATTGTGGAGCATATACATAATCCCAGCACTTGGGAAGCTGAGGCAGGAGGATCACTGTGATTTCAAGGCACCTGGCTTATGTGACTGTGAGGGCAGCCTTGTCTATGCATCAAAATCTTGTATCAAAAAATACAAACTAGACTTGTAAGACTAAATAAAACTATGTTTAGAGAAGTGGCTGGTTGTCTTGCTTAATGGAATTGTTTTTTTTTTTTTTTTTTTTTTAAGAAAGAGTTTGTATAGCCTTGGCTGTCCTGGAACTAGCTCTGTAGACCAGGCTAGCCTCACACTCAGAAATATCTGCCTGCCTCCGCCTCCCAAGTGCTGGAATTAAAGGTGTGCACCACCACCTCTCAGATCGGTTTACATGGAATTCTTCAGACCTGATGTACAAATAAGTTTCACAGTATAATAGGTAATTAATAAAAATATTTTTATTAAAAAGGAAAAAGAAATAAGCAAATACTAGCTGGGTGGTGGTGTATGCTTTGGTCCTAGCACTTGGGAGGCAGAGGCAGGTGGATCTCTGTGAGTCTGAGACCAGCCTGGTCTACAGAGCTAGTGCCAGGACAGCCAGCACTACACAAAGAAACCCTGTCTTGAAAAAAAAAAAAAACCAAAAAAAAAAAACCAAACCAAAGGAATGAAATGATGCTGAATTTTATTAAATACTTTGTTTTCAGCATCTAGTAAAGGATTGTTTGGGTTTTTGTTTGTTGTTTGTTGTTTGTTTTGTTTTAGTCTTCCATGAGAATGAGTTTGCATTTGGAATTGGAGGGACAGAGAAAAGTTTCAGCTGTTAGGTTTCAAATACCAATTGGTGTAGAAAGGCATGGGCTTGAGAATAATTAGCAAATCGAGACAGATGAGGTTATCGTGAGCAATATTAATAGTATGTAAGTTGTATCTGGCATGTTGAATTGGTGTGTCTGTCAATCTGCAAAGTTTTCCCTTTTATGTGAGGGCCAACCCCTTGAGCTATGCATGGTTCTTACATTTTAAGAAATTGTGGAGGAGGTGGAAAGGGAGGCAAAAAGCATTTAAGAGGGGATATATGTGACACATGAGCCCAAATTATGTTTGACACTTAGCGGAAAACACTGCTGACCCTGCATTCACACCCTTAAAATCTCTACAGACTGTTGCCAGCAGCTGCCACGCTTACCACATCTTGAGCGTTTGCAGAATCGGGAACGTCAGGGTTCCAGCAGGGTGCAAGCACAGAACACATGTGCCTAAGTTAACAGAAGGAATGTGGGCGATGAAAGATAGTCCAGAGGCTGAGATGTCACCTTCTTCACCCTTCTCTTGCTGGCGACACTTCTAGGGCTTAAGCCCATTATTATGGGAGTGTGTTTAATCTTCAGAGTCACTGTTAGATTTTGTCATATTTGAGCTGGTTTCAAAGATTTGAACTTGTGTCCTGGCACACGAGCTGTCTTCTTGTTAATCTTTGGTGCTGGTTTTTGGTTTGTTTCTTTCTTGTCCTGGCAGTTACTCACTTAAGGGTAGTACTCAAGAGGAGTGAAGACACATGGCCCTACCAGACCTGTGCACAGCTCAGCAGAAATAGTTATCATAGCCAGAAAAATAAACAACCCCAGATGTCTGTGAGCTGATGAGCAGATAAACAGGTGTGTGTACGTAGAGTGGAGCAGTGTTCTCCAATAAACAACGGAGTTCTGATGTGCCCTATATTATGCATGAGTTTTGCAAACATGTTCAATGAAAGCTAAACACAAACAACTACATATTATAATTTATACTTATTTGAAAATTTCATCCATGTATGTGCAGTATATCTTGATTATATTCTCTCCAATGGGGCAGAGTCAATAGAGCCCCCTGACTGAGGAGCAATTGGCAACTGTGGCCGGGCAGAGGGATTGGCTGATGGTAGGTTATCCACGCTCTAGCGGAGGGTCCCATGCCCATACACCCATGTGCATATGGGCAGTACTAATAAGACTCAATGGCTTAAGTCAGTACATTTTAAAATTCTTTAAAAACAGCCTCACTGATGAAAGATGTGTATAGCAGAAAGTCAGTGAGTGATTGCTCAGGGCTGCCTAGTATGTGGAGTGAGGCTCAGGACCTAGTTAGAGCCAGGTGGCAATGAGGTTTCTTTGGGGGGTAATAACAAGGTCTTACATTAGCAAGGTAATTTCTGTACAACTCTGTGAATTTTCTCAAAACTGTTGACTTGAGCACTTTAAGTGGGTGAGTTCATTGTGTGAATTCCATCTCAGGGATGAAATTCTGTCATGGCTGGCATTTATTTTCTAATGATGCTTGCTTACCTCTTCATTAAGAACCATGGTTTGAGGCTCTACATTGTATTTTACCTTCTTAAGTTAACATCTTCAGAAAACAGATTGACAGTCAAATTCCCTTTGACCCATGTATTCTACTTATATAAGCTTACTATGCTTTATGCCCTAGCAAGCATGTAGAATCTTGAAGAGTGTACATTGTGTATTATATGTGGTGAGAGAGCACACTAGCCAGCTCCGACAGCCGTCAGTAGGCAGCAGGCTAACTCAAAGGTGAACCAGCCAGTATGAGATACTCAAGGTATGTAAGCTAATAAGGCAAGGTGCAGAATGTTATGTGACTGTTTGTATAAATGCTTGCATATAGATAGAATATCCTAGAAAGAGTCACCAGTAGTTACCGCTTTGAAAAGGTAAAATTTGAGGATTAGACTTTTAAAGTTATTTTTATATCTAAGTAAGTTTCCAGCAGCAGCATTTGTGAAAAGGTAGAGCTAGCATACCCGCCTGTCAGCTGATGGGTGAAGAGACAAAACAGCTTGTCTACGTGTCTGTTTCTGTAGGGGTAACAAGACTTTTAGAGTAGATCAGTTTTGTTTCGAGAAAGTCTTAATTCAAGAAGGTGGTTTAATGTTCAGTATTTAAAAACCTCCCATGTCAGTTTTAGAGGGCGCTGCTCCCGTGTACCCACTTTGAACCCGTGTGGCACAGTCTGTTCTAGGACTCCTCCCCTTCGCCCCTGCCACTAATAGTGCCGCAATTATGTGGTTCCACCAATCATTTGAGCAACTGTCTCTAACGCAGCTGTGTGGTCGCAGTGTATCTGCAGGGCACGGCTGTGGCTGCCAAAGGACGATATCCAACTGCCCACAATTATTTTAATGTCTCCTCTGAGATGATAAATGGAGTTTATAGTTATAATAAAAGCAAGTCAGTTTCCCCCGAGGTATAAAGGATGTGCAAGTAAAATTCCTGTTGTCAGACGCGACGGCTGCTTCGTGTTCTAAAGACTCCTCTGTAGAGGACTTCACAATAGAAACAAGGCAAGCAAAACCCCCAGCAGGGTGAGTTTTCAAGATGATCATTTGCTAGGGTTCAGCCCAGTGAAGATGAATAAACATCAGATTATCACTGTCCCTCTAGGGACTTATTTGGTTACCGGTAGAACTGAAAAAATTCTCACAGTTTTTGCACCTTCGTAATTTCCTTTGCAAACACTGACTTCACACAATTTGCAAAATATTTGCTGTGATTTTTCCCGGCGCCAGGAAGACCCATAACGGCTGCATAATTCCTGCTTCTTGTTTCTTGGTGCCGTCTGAGGCTTGTGTCCTGATTACTGTCAGCCCTCCAGACTGCCCACACCTTTCATTCGACAAGATTGCTGTCTAGAGGGTAAGGAGTGGGGGGCACAGTATCAAGCAGTAGGCCCATTTTGTAATGTGGGCATCTCTGAAAGAGGGCCCTTCCTTCCACTGGGAAATAAGGTTGTAGAAATGGCCTTGCTTCTCCCTAAGTCTGAATCTTTGTTATGTGAAGGTAGAGTTTTCTCTACCATTGGCAGGCGGCCTGTCTGCCCTTGGGACTGTGCTTTCTCTTCAGAGATAACCCCTCTCTTCATAGTCCCGTACTTCCTCCCCACTGGCTGTCCCGTTCAGTTTCACCTCTTGCATCGTATAGCACCCAGCTTTAGGCAACCAGTGCCTTTGTTTTTATATCTTGTATGTATCCTTGGAGACCTCTGGAAGTATCCTTTGTAATCCCTATTAGCTAGGTCCCATTTATGACTTTTTAAAATCTGGGTGGGTATTTGTGATTATTATTAGTGAGATAAGCCTGTGCATTGAACGAATGTGGTGGAGAAGTACCATGTGGCCCTTCGAGTCAGTCCTTCCAGAGTAGAGCTGAGGTAACTGAGGCCCAGAAAGTTCATTGACTGCTTCGGAGTCCATAATGGCTAATTACGGAACAGAATCTATAATTTAGAAGTCCAAATTCAGAGCATTTTCCACAGACTGACAGACTTAAAAGCTCAAAGCCCTTGAACTTGAGGGCAAATTAACAATGAACCAGGAGAGGATTGCTACATCTCCGGATTAAAAAGCAAACAAAATAGAACAAAACAAAAAATGACCTAATTAAAATATCTCAGCCAAGAAATGTTTTCATACATCCAATGGTAAGGTCTTTAAAATTTTTGCTTATCTTAGTTGTAATTAAAAGAAGTCACAAATCTCCCCTTAATACTCCTGACAGAAGCCCAAGGAGAGTGGCATGCTGTCTTCTGGGGCACTCTGTGTTGGAGGAGACCAGAGGTTCCTGTGCTAGAACAACTGTAGAGCCATTCACCTGGCTGTAGGCGAGCCAGAAGCCACGTTTCCTAGGTAAAGGGCTGACCTGTTACTATTTCTAGTTGCGTGTACAACACATGTTAGGAGAAGCAATTATTTTTAGCTGACTGACTATGACCAAGATTAATAGCTCCTGAGAGGGGTATAATGAAAGGCCGCCCCAACTGGCTTCTACATTTTTCTTTATTTTTTCTGCTCTCATCCCTGTCACCTTTAAGTATCAGCGGAATGTCATTCTGTGAGATTTGCCCCTTGGATGTGAAAGGCCTCTCTTTCTTAATGATAGGTGGTGATTGGGCCTCAGGGCTAAGGAGCTTGGATAGTTGACAAGACCCAGAGGACAGTCATCAGGTCTGTGGGAGTCACAGAAAAGGGAAGAACGCTTGTATATCCAGCCATTTAGTCTGGGTCACTGGGGTGTGCGTGAGTATCAAGCAGGGAATCAAGGCCCCCATCACAATGTCCTTGCATCTCAATGGTTCTTGGGTTTGGAACACTGTCTTATTCTAAATAAGTTATTTAACTGAAATCATAAACTCTGCCTAGTTTTATAAAAACTGGAAGCCTCATTGTGGTAGACTGAAAGTTAACTTCTAAACCATGTCTCACTTCTGTCTTGAACTTTTAAGGCGTGTAGCCTGTCTAAGTTTGGGTTGCGTCTGCTGGTCTCCCTGCAGCCAGTCGTGACCATGTGACTAAAGGAAGAGGGATGCTGTGGTTGTTTCCAGGAAGGTTCTTTAAGAGACAGCTGCTGTGCCCTTGGCTGTTTTTTCTTAGGCCTGCTTTCTGTTCTACTTCCTGGCATGTTCTGCCCTGGGATCTTGAAGATACAGGTCAGTACTAGAAGGAGTGGCAGCTTCTAACACCTTTGTGGGAGTCACAGACCAGGCTTGGTAAGCCAGAGCTATTTAGGGGTTCTGTCACCTGCAGGGAAACGCACACCTAGGTAATATACCATTTCTCTTCATGGCATAAGAGGAAAGTGAGTCCTTCACCCCTAGATTTCTACTGCCTCTGTTTCCCAAGTGCTGGGATTAAAGGAGGAAATGGTTAATTTAAGGAAGAAAAGGCACGGAGGTTGTGTTCATGAGCGAGCCACATGGAATGGGGCTAGCAAGAACGGAGCTGAGTAGTAGCGTGATGAGGACCACAAGCCTTTGAGAGCTGGAAGGTCAGGGAGCCCTCAGCACAGTTCAGCGCTGGGGTGGCAGCAGCTTCTTGATTGAGTGTTGGCCTTAGGGCATCAACTTCATCTGCTTTCTTAAGGCCTTGGAGCTTTTGCAAACCTCTGGCTTCAAATGTCAAGTCTGTGCAGTGCCCTGGGTCTCTTGCAAGGCTCTGCTGTCTCTGTTTGCCTGGCACGTGGTGTCTTTACTCTAGTGTTGTGCTCAGTAGATAATAAGTACTGTATTAGTTACAGTGGCTTGTAAGTTATTATTTAATAGCCTTTTAAAGGATACTAAAATGTGTAATTATTTTCATGAGTAGTCGAAACCTGTGAAAAAGCAGAGCAAGGGCTTGCAGGCTGCGCTCGTTAGTTTCCACAGTGAATGGAGGGAGATACTGTGTCAAGTGTTTCCCTGCTGCTCCTGCCTTTAGCTTGAAGAATGGCAGGCTCTTGTCTTTTGTTCACACCAGCGAGAGTCCATCCAGCTGGAAAGAGAACAGCAGCCTCGCTGTGTACTCGCGGCATTTGAATGCATTTTGGTCACACAGTAGCTGCTGTTTAATGACAATAAAATTGTGACCAAAGGAGATAAACATTTAAGGGATAAATGACAGGGCTGTTAATGTTAGCGTGAGAGCGAGGTGTTTTTTAGCTAACAGGTGCATGGGCAACAGAGAGAACTTTTAAGTCTAAAGCTGGTGAAATGGAGGCTTCCAGCTCTTCAGAAAAGTTCTGTCTAGACATTTTTTTTCAAAAGTACTTTTTAAAATTGTTAAGACAGTGCTTTTCACGTTCTACAGTAGAAAGGCGAAGATCAAGTCAATAAATGTGTATACACTGTGCTCATATACTTAAAATATTTTTTTTTAACGATGGGAACACTTAAAAATCTAGTCTCATAGTAATTTTTAAGTATATCCATGCTGTACAATAGCTATTTGGCCTATCAGTTTGTATTAAACAAAAAAAAAATCATTTGAGCTTATCTAAATTGTCTTTGGAAGCTTCTAGAAATTTCCTTGACATAATTGCTAACCATAGTCATGTGTGTATTACATATTTGTGTACATTTAATAATATGTGCATATGAATATATCTAACTGTAGTGTGTGTATTTTTAAAACATACAAATATGTTACCTAGTTAAAAAAATGTCGGGACTTTTTGGGGCATTAAAATTCAGAATTTGATTAATCTTTAACCCTATGGAACCTTGGTTTGCTTGCCTTTTCCTGGAAGACATCATTTTTGTCCCTTATTCTCTTTCCCTCTTATTTCTCCCCTTTCTATCTTGTGCACTAGTTGTGGAGGGAACGCCTTGCTATTGGGGTCGTGATTGTTTCTGGGGTGTAGAGTCTACAGGGCTTTTGCTTGTCTGTTGTCATAGAGTCCTGAAACTTGTTTAGCCTTTTCTTTCCACTTAAAACCTTTTAGATGTATTTATTTTATGTGTAGGAGTGTCTTACCTTGTCTGTATATATCTGTACCATGTCCATACCTGGTGGCTTGGAGGTTAGATGAGAGCACCGGATCCCCAGGGACTGGAATTGCAGGTGGTTGTGAGCCACATGGTGGTGGTGGGAACCGGGCAAAAGGGCTGATGCTGAGCCAACTGTCTAGCCCTGTGTTTTACCTTTTCTGACTGTTGCATCAGGCTATTCAGCCTTTTTCTAGGATAGCAAAAAAAAAAAAAAAAAAGTTAATGAAGACATATTTTGCAAATGCCCTTGTCTTTTATGTAGGTGCGTTTCATTCCACAGCAATTCCTACATGTTTGCTCCTATCAGCTAATGATGGATGATTGCTCAAGCCGAATCTCCGTCTCAGTTTAGGGCAGGATTTCGAACTGAGCCCCAGGGTGCAGAATGACAGCATTTCAAGAAATTGGAGTCTTCAAAAGAAGCTGAAAATGTAGTTTTTTTTTTCATATGAAAGCACTTTTTAAAAAAGGAGTGGTGCTTTAATTTAGATTTAAAACACACATGATCTTATTACACCAAGTCTCCAAGCTGCAAGGAGTGAGGCCTTTCTGTTGTGAACTGGGGCTACTTGGAGAGGTTACGCAACCTTTGAGTCCAGAGTAGTTGTTGGGGTTCCTATCAAAGGAAACTAACCAGACCAATGAAAAACATGGGTGACATGTAGTAATGCATAAAGGAAAGTTTCTTCTATCTTACCCCGGGGTGAGACCTGTAGCTGACAAACTAAACTCTTGCATGTTGAGCCTCCAGTCTGGAAACTATGAACGGATAGGCAAGGCTCATCAAATACTAAGGAGTGCCTCAGATAGGAACAGCAGAATACAAAGAACAGAAACAGAAAACAAAAGGTAAAAACCAAACAAAAAAGGAACCAGAGAAACAAGACAGTGTATGCTGTCCTTGGAAAGAGTCAAAGTCAGTATACAATGGTAGTATACAGAGCTGTACACATCGGAGAACTATTCACATCTGCCACACTGTGAATCAGCCTAGGTTTCCATCAAAGGGTAAATGTATAAAGAAAATGTGTGGTGTATACACACAGTGGAGTATTATTTATCCTTCGTGGAGAATGCAATCGTGGTGCAGGAAAAATGAGTGTTAGTAGAGGTGAGCATGTTAGATGAAATAAGCCAGATTCCCAAAGACAAATATTTTATTATCTCTCAAATGTAGATTTCAGATTAAAAAAAATATGCAAGTCGAAGGGGTATTAGCTAGGAAGAAAATGAGACTAGCCAGAGCTGGAGGAGACAAGAGATGGCCATAGGAGAGGTTGGATATGACCAAAATACGTTAAATGTATGCATGAAAATAATTTAAGGAAATATTGTTTTATATAACTTATATGCTAGTTAGAAGGGGGAAACGTTTTAAGTGGGTCATTGCGACAGACATGATCAGCGATTAGTCCCCCTTTGCACCAGTGGTCAGTGGAGTAAGAAAGAAAGCCTTTGTTCTGAGGGAAATGGTTCTGTAACCTGAACAATTTGGTTTCTTTTTCTTTTGTTTAAAACTATATCAAACCAGTCTAGTATTTTATTTAACATGCAAATTGTATTGCTATATGTAAAATAAAGTATGATTTGAAAGAGAGCAAAATAATCTCAAACCTTTAAAACAAATAATAAATATTCTTAAATAGATGAAAGAAAATATCAGCTGCAAACAGGATCAAGATGCTAATACAGGAAAACATTCACACTAATAATGTTGTTAGTTGTGATATATAGTGTATTTTTTTTAGAAAACATGCTGTCCCTATATATTATAAACACACACGCACACATAAAAAACTGCAATCAAAATATTATGACATCTGGGATTGCTTTGAAATAATACAGAAATAATGGTAGACTAGAAGAATTAAAAGAGTATTAAGTGATAATCGTCATTAATGTTGTTCAATGTTTGCTTGTTGTGAGATATTTGATCATACTCTACAATGAGATAGATATTGTTCTCTAATAAAGAGCTGAATGACCAATAGCTAGGCAGGATTTCCAGGCACAGAGGATGCTGGGAAGAAGGGTGGAGTTATGAGGTGATGCAGAGGAAGTATGACATGTAGGAGATGAGGTAACAAGCCACGAGTCACGTGGGAGCATGTAAATGAACAGAAATGGGTTAATATAAGTTATAAGAGCCGGTTAGAAACAAGCCTAAACGATTGGCCAAGCTTTTGCTGGCACATGGGCATTTACCTAGGAGTTATTATATGGTTCTCTGCTTTTATGTTTTTGAAATTTCTCATTATGAAACATTAAAAAGGGGAATATTATTAAAAGAGCAAGAATGATTTCTCAGTGGCAGGCTGACTAACCCTGCAACAACTCAGGCCCAGAACTGCAGTTATGATTGACCCACCCTAACATCCACCCCATCTGTGATCTGCTGGAACATGTGAAGGGACCGGTCCTGCACACCCAAAGTTGCAGGATCTCCATGACACAGGACAGCAACAGGATAACCAAGGGGTGTTCCAGTGAGGGTCCAGCATGGACAGTGTCACAGCAACCAGAGGCCTCAAACCACAGCAATGACTCTGCAATGAGCGTTTGCTCATTGCATGGACAAAGGGTTTACTGCGCGACTCACTGTGTCACACTGCAGCCTCCATGAGGAGACTGATTTTTCTTTTTTTTTCTCTTCAATTGTATTTTATTTTATTTGGGGAATGGGGAGGTTGCAAGGGCACAGGGCAGATATGAAGGGATAGGGAGATGAATGGGGTGGAGATACATGATGTGAAAAGGCACAAACAAAAAAGAAAGTAAAAACTGAATGATTTCTCTATAGTTAAAAATATGGTAGCAGAAGTGAACAATTTTCATAAAAGTATTAGGAAATACTAAAGATGTTTTCCTTGAAAATGTGTGTGTGGATGGGGTGGTAGGGTGCAAACAGTTAAAGGGAGAGAAGAAATAGAAGAAACGAGAGGATCCATCCACAGGGTCCATCCAGTATGTAGGGTTAGGCAGGAAGTTAGCAAAGGAGCGATAGAAATTGGTAGCTTCTTGTATTAAAGGAGCTTACCCAGGATGCCTGGAGATGACCCACTGAACTAAATTCTGGGATTTCTGAGCCCTGGGATAACCAGGGAGGGAGAGGAGAAGGTCCTAAGTGTTGGATACAGCTCTTATTTCTGCCTTTAGCTGGGCTGGGTAGCATAGTGTCGCAGCTGATCTCAGGCCATGCCTTCCAGACAGTTCAGCTCATGTTTTGCTTGATCAAAAATTTGGCATTGGCCTAGGCTTAGGACAGAGAGAAAGGATAATGCAGCTTGGCTTGTAGGTTTCCAGTTAGCCTCCCTGTTTGCAGCTCCACTCTTAAGATACAGCTACTTTTAGGAATATCTGATTCTTGTAAATTCTGAGGCTCTCAGGAGATGCGGGCAAGGAGTGGGGGCATCTGGGTCTTTCTGCTTGCTTCAAGGAGTAGAAGGACTTCAGCCTTTGCTGTTCTATTAATTACCTTCCCTTTGCCTCTTGACATGTGTGGAGCCATCTCTCATCTGCTGTTGTCTTCTCTTCCAATCTTTATGTCTCTGACTTTTTGTTGTTATTTTGTTTTAATTCCCTCCCTCCCTCCCTCCCTTCCTTCCTTTTGGAGACAAAGTCTTACTATGTAGCCCTGACTGGCCTAGAATGTATTACATAAACCAGATTGACTTTGAACTCGCAAAGATCTGCTTTTGTCTGTTATTTTAATTTCTTCACAAGAATACATTAAGATCTGGGGAAAAAGTCAGGTGCATGTTTTGACATCATCATACTTAAATAGAAGTTACTTTGTTGTGTTAATCATAATTTGGGCCTGCGTTTCTGTTTCTAAGGTCTGTTTGAAAGAAATAAGAAATCAATTCAGTACATAAGTCAGTTCTTCCTTCTAAAGGTCTCCTTGCCTGCTGCCACTCAGATCGGTTCAGCCCTGTATTCTTGAAATGTTGTGACCTTCAATATTAATTTAGCAATAGTTTCGATATTGTCTGGGGTCTTATTTAATTACTTGATGTGTGCTTTGTCACCGAACTGGGTCCTGAAGCCTTGTGACTACCAAGTGATGTCTTAGTATGCTATTGTGTCCCCTTGGCTGTGTAGATCTGAGTTCATCGGATGCTTGGTGATCAAATATACACCCCACATTTTATCCTTTGTTTTTATTTCTGCTTTGTGTAATTCTTGGCCTGTTGCTCAGAGAACACAGAGAGAAGGACAATGAGTTTATTTTGGAGATAGTATTTCAAAGTTTAACATGTCATTTTTTAATTCAGTTTCAAGAGTATTGTATTGAGGTTGTGGATGTATCTGTGGCATTTACAAAGGGTAGCAATGGAAGCTCGACTACTTATTCTGAAGGAAGTCTGGGGACTGGTGTTGTGATTTTACCTTCCTGCATGCGGGTTTGCTTAATGACTTAGCCGTAAACAGTCACTTCTGTTTATTTGAAGCTCTTGCCTCTTAGCACGGCATAGCTGCGATTGTTCAGTGTGCGCTCTCTTGTATTAGTAACAATGCTGTCATTTTCTCTAAAGTCACCATTTTATTAGAGAAAGTCTCTAATAGCGCCACACATTCCACAGTTATGCATTCCCGTACGTACTTACCGACCCCAGCAGAGTGTTTAATGAATTATTGAACTTGAAGAACCTTTGAGGAGCAGAGCTTTATGTGACTGAGCAGCAGACATGAGAACGCGCTATCCTCCAGAGCACTGAACAGACAGAATGGAGGCTGGATCAGACAGCGTAAGCACTGAGCGAATGATGGTGCTCCCATGAAATATTTACACCCGAGCATGCGAAGAGGGAGGAGAGTGTGCGCGCTTTACCGTTTGGGGTTGAACCTGACACCTATAACTCACCGCTCTGTGATCTTAAAAGCAAAACAGGAAGAGAGGAAGAAAAAGACTGGGAAAAAAATGACGGAAGGAAGGGCAAGGTGGGAGAGGGAAGGAGAGAACCTTGGTTTGGGGACTTTTTGTTGTTCACAGTCTATCACAAAAGGGAAGATCCTTCTATAGATAGTGACCTTCCTAAGGACTGAGTTCGAACTGGCCCTGAAACAGAATACAAACCTCAGAAATGATTTCTTTTGCTGTTAACACGGGCCAGGTTTCAACTTAATTATTGTATCACAAATGATATTAGAAGTTGTCACCTAATTATCTGTGGAGACAGAGGGTTGATTAGCAAAGAGCTGATCAGTATTATTTTTGATCAGTATTATTTTCAAACAGAATGTGGAGTGAATTTGTTTCTTACTATTTGAAATTGGTTTGTGATGTAGCCTTAATAAGTTCTGTGAGAAAAGAGAACAGTGAAGAAAAATATCTGGATTACTTGGGAAAGCCTAGAAGATATTTATTAGACAATTCTAATGCCTTCCAGTGTAGAAAAGAACTAGGCCAGCCTGGCTTGACGGGGCGCATCTGTGACCCCAGCACTCTGGAGGTGGAGGCAGGAGTTCAAGGCCAGCCTGGGCTACAAACCAAGCTCCTGTCTACCCCTTAAATAAAAGGACTAAAATAAACATGCTAGCCCAATTATTTTTACCTCTTTGCCTTGTAGTGATAAACCCTTTAAGATGTCATGATGTCATGTGACTTATTATAAATAATTATTGTAGGTGGGTAAAGATTGACAAGAGAAAACTCTGCTTCATTAAATTTTAATTTTACTCTTGATTTATTTAAAAAGCTCACAGATGAGAGGGTGTATTTTAGCATAGTGATTCTGTGTTTTGTTTTCCTGGTCTTCTGTTTATAAGGAAGTTTAGATTGACCTCAGCCATTGGCTTTTGAGGATTGTTTGGCTTTGGAGCCCGCTGTGAGCGCCTGGAAGTTTGGCATTGCTATGCTGAACAGCTACTTGCCCTTTGATAACACTGACATTTGTCCGGGTGAGACAGTCATGCTGGGATGAAGAATTCAGTGCTACTGTCCTTTGCAGCTGAAATGTTTTATCAGTGTACAATAGAAAAGGGAAATTTTACAGGGATTTTTAATTTCTTCTGTAGAAATTCAGTGCTTGTAGAAGCTATAGGGTAGGGGCCCAGTCAGTAAAAAGTGGCAAAGAACTATCTGGGACAGAATACATCACATTTAGACAGAAAAAGCAATATTTTATTTATGTATTCATTATTGTTGTTGCTACGATGGTATCTTGGAAAGAATTGGGATTTTAGTATGACTGATGTGGGTGTCAGTTCCTTCTCTGCCACTTCCTTGTTTGATTTCTGGAAAATCTTGGACCTAATACTCTCTACTTTCTTACCTAGACATGGGACTTACTTGAATTTACCTCTCAGGCTTGGTAAAACTTCTAAGCATTCAGCAGCATGTCCAGTGTATGAGTGGGTGCTAGCCCCTCCCAACATGTGGGTGGATACCAGTGCCTTACCCAGATACATGCAGATGCAAGCCCTTTATACACATACGGCGGAATCAGCCCCTTGCCCAGCCCTTTCCTGTTCTTTTTCCTTTTCCTCTGAGCCAAACATGCTTTATCTAGGAGATGGAGCTTTTAGATGTTCTTGATTGATGGAGGGGACGAGCCAGTGAACCAGAAAAGCACCGAGTGCTGTGGACAGTCTTGTGAGGAGATGAGAAGAACGGTTGTGTGCAGGCAAGATGGTGTTGGTGTGTGCAGACCCCATCTGAGCTCCCACTGTCAACACTAGCCTCACACAGCGCAGACGTCGGGAGTGTCTCGAGAGCTGAGGCTTGATTTCTTCTTGACCTCTTGCTGAAAATGTTTCTCTTTTGGAATGTTAAAGAGATTAAGCCAATTTGGAGAAAACCAAAGGTCTTTCTGTGCTCAGCTTCTATCTCTGACTGAAGCACTTTGCTAGTGTGTTCAGCATTAATATCAATACCAGATTCCCATGTGTTACCCATGTATTCCTTATGAGAATTCTAGCAGAGACCAGCGTGTGCTCACTGCTCACTGTTCCTGTTCTTGATGGAGGAGGCAAGCCAGGAAGCAGTGACCATTATAAAGGTACTGAAGTGGTGAGCAGAGGGGTGGGTTAGAGTGATCTGAAATGGCATTTAATATGAAACTCCAAACATGACAGAGATAGTTGTTCCAAGGCTCCATGGTGCTGATAAGTTTTTTCAGAAAGGAGGCAAAAGCAATCAGTGGTAGGATTTAAGGAGAAAGAGTCAAAGACAGATCTTACAGGCACCCTAAGTCAGGGTAAAGATTTAAGTTCTATTACAACTGTATGGAAGCCACTGGAAGAGTTAAGGTGAAGAATGTGTATACAGTCACCCATCTGCTCTATACTATTTACTGTTTTACTGTTTGTGACTATTCACGCGCGCACACACACACACACACACACACACACACACACACACACACACGAAGGCAAGAGTAGAATGAGGGAGAAAGTCTTGCCAAGGATGTGCTGCTGACCAGGGGCAGGACACGATTACAGAAGTGGAAGGAAAGGGAGAGACTTAGGATATAATCTTGAGACCAAGTTGACAGCATTTCTTGTGAGACGGAGTAAGGATGTTTGTGAAGCTAGAGGCGCCAGAGTAGCGTCAGGATTTCAGTGACTAGATTGTAACCATTTATGACAGCGAGAACACTGCGGAAGAACAGGGCTGTCCTTTGGACAGATACATGTCTGGTACCTAATTGGCATCCAAAGGGCTATTGGGAGGCACAGATCTGGAGATGGGGGAAGGAGGTCCAGCATTTAGCTGCCGTGGGACATCATGGAGGTCTTGGCTTTCCCGAGCTACCGTGTGTGCCTTCTCCTTTCCCTATGGCCAGCCCTGCTGCCAGGCTGTCCCCATGCCCAACAAACACATTCCTTCCAGGCAAAAGCCAAAGATGACATACACCAGGAGCCAGATTGTCCACGACAGACTTGTAAGCAACAAGATAATCTCATTGTTCTTCCTGCTACTTAAAATAAAGGTAATATTGATTTTATAGCTGCAGTTCAAGTCCTAAGGCATCATATTGATTAAGCGTCTAGTGAGAATTTGTAGGGCAGCTTCTGAGCTGCAGCCACAGGGCATCTCCCCACTGGACCAGGCCTCTGTGCTGACCTTACTATTAGAAGTGTTTAGTCTAGGCTCTGGTCATAGCACTCATTTCACCTGATAGATGGCTTAATCCAGCCTGTCACCTTAATCTGACCTTAAAGATGGGAACCCAGCTCTTTTGTTCGTAGCGAATGTGCAGACTGATTTTGGCGGATGTGCAGACTGATTTTGGCACTGTTGGAACTGTGTGAGCAGCAGGGTAGGCTTCATGGGACTCTTCCTCTGTTTAAGCCTCCTCTTAATGCTGTAAAAGACCTTTGCTTTTCTTCCTTATGATGCTTCTCTGGAGCAAGGCTTGTTTCATGGGTTACTTTTTTTTTTTTTTTTTAAATAGGGAAGGTACCTCTTTTAACACTGCCATTAATAAGCCCATGGGCCTCTTCGGTTTTCATTTTCCATCAAGAAGAGTAGTTTACGTGTGGTTTTTGTGACATGAAGCATTTAACATGCAAGTCAGACGTCATAACATTTACAGACCTTGTTCTGAGGATATCTGGGATAATTCAATAGCAATTGAAGTAAATGGTTCATTCTTCTTAGTGTAGAAAGAGTCCCCAAAATTATCTAAAAGTAGTAGCTTTATGCGAAAAAGTTTTGCCTGTCTTCTATAATAAGGTTCTTCTGTTTTTCTCCTGTGTCTGGTAGTCTGGGGTAGATTGTTCACAGGTTGGTGTGGATATCACATGAGTTGCTACAGGCCAAGGAGCTTGACAGAGTAAATGCTCAACCGATCTTTGGTGCTGGTAACTGTTGTGAAGTGACGTTAGCTAGAGCTGCCTTTTATGTCATCCCCAGTACCCAGCACGGGCCCAGGCACACAGGCTGGGAGATGCTCGGCGGCTGATGGATGCCGCCAGCATTTGCGATCTCTTTCCACCCTTGTAACATCAGAGCTCATTTCATGTCTTTTCTAAAATGCTCTAGGTACTTGACATCCTTTCATCCTTCATATGGTTCCTCTCAAAAGGAGCCACGGGAATCTGACTGTTTGCACATCTGCCCACACTCTTTGTTCGCTGCCAGAGAGAACACAAATTTCAAACCTTCTCACAGTTAAATGCTGATCAACCTAATGTTCCTAGTACAGCTTCTGACACTGCAGCCTAACCGTGTCTGCTTCTCAGCTCTACCTCTGAGGCGTGCTGGGTGTGAACTGGCGGCTCTTTTGGAGGGAGGAGACAGGACGATTACTTCGTAGCCTAGCCAGTTGGTGCATGGTTAGAGTGATGGATAGGCTAAGTGTGAGTAGGAAAATAGCCGCTGTTTGGCGCAGGAGCAGTCATTTTAGGGCTCTTTCGAGAGTTGTCTGAAATAGACACTAAATCCAGACTTGAGGCTGCTGCGCTTATGATCGCAGCTGTCTTGTTCATGTCAAAACTTGCCTCCTTTCTTTGTTTTCTTTGAATCGGGAGAATGTTCGTGAGCACGCTTGGACTCCTTCTTAAGTGTGCATTTGGTCTCATCACCCCTGGCTACCAGGAGTATGTGTCTGTTTATTTTGGATGTCTTTTTTGATGTTCAGCTAATTTAACCCATAATACAGTTAATCCTCATGTCTTTGGAAAAGTAAAGACCTACATATTAGCTGGTTTCAGAGCCGTTTGCATTTTCATGGAAGCAAGCGCATTGTTCTGCTGCCCTTGGACCCTCCCCACATATGCAGCGTACGGCTTTTTGAAGTTAGGATTCAGAGCAAATCACAACTGTCCCGAGTTACTGAAGTTCTCTTTAATGTTAGCCGTGAACATGCATGTGTCAAACATGAGGAGGGGCAATTGCTTTATATCCACTTATCTTGCCTTTGTGTGTGTGTGTGCGCATGTGTATGTGTGTGTGTGTGTGTGTGTGTGTGTGTGTGTGTGTGT
>NW_004949152.1:1822771-1825061 GCF_000317375.1 Microtus ochrogaster | reverse complement strand
GAGAGAGAGAGAGAGAGAGAGAGAGAGAGAGAGAGAGAGAGAGAGAGAAACATGCTGTTGGAATTGAAATTTTACTTCAAATAAAGAACACTGATTAAATGCCCAGATGCCAGGGCCGGAGTACTTGGATTTGAGTCCTGGCTCTGCCACTTATAAATTATGTAACTCTAGACAAGCCACTGAAGTTCTCTGTTCTTTGCTTTCACTGTCCATCAAGTGGAGACAACTGTGTTCACTGCCGTTGAGGTTGCTCTGAGGCTCCAGGGTGTTCATCTGGATCAAGTACTTAGAACACAGCTTTGTGTGTAGCGGGTCTTTAGTTGTCATTTCTAGCAATAATTAGCAATTGCACGCGTTTTAACAAAGAGGGCACTGCTAATGGCTAATCCAGGCCATGTGCCTATCGAATGCTTTACGAACTGTGTCTAGTCCTACAGGTTTACGTTCCTAGTTCAGAAAGGTTACTGCTGTAACAGAAACTATCAGAATCCATGTGGTGTTCTTAGATGTAACTTTGGTTTCCTGCTCATGTAGGCTGGTGCTGGGACACCATTAGCAGGGTAAGTCAGCTAAGGAGTCCTGGCAAGCGCAGCAAGGCTGGGAAGGTCACCTCAGGTTGTCTCCACCTAAGCCAGCGCGGGGAAGATCGCAGGCAGGGATGTGTGCAGGAGTGTTTCAGAGCCAGCCCTGGAAGTGGCTCTCATCACTGTGTTCACATGCCCATGCCCAGAGCTGGACAGGACTTACTCCTCAGCCTCTGCCTCGGGTCTGCAGGAATGGAGAAGGGAGAAAAGCATCGTCTCCAAACTCCAAACTGAAACTGCATAATTGGATAATTGTTCCATTGCTTGTTTATAAAGCTCAACCTTACAAAAGCTTCCAAGGATGACATCGATTTTCATGCAAAAAATTGACTATATTTGAAAATAATTTTTAAGTTGGGTTTTCTAATTTTTAAGAGTTCCCCAGTATGCCCAGAAATTTCTGAGAAAAGCATTCAGGGTCTTTCAAGACCAAATAAGTTTTAAAGTAAAATGATAAGAGAATGTGTTCACGCTCTTAAATTGTAAGGAAGCATTGATGGTAAATGTGGGTGCAATTTAATCTGTTGGTTCTGCTGGCGATTGGGCCTTCAGAAGTGGCAGGATGTGGTTTGCTCACAAAGGCCTTCAACAGCCCCATTCATGGGCCTTGGTCAAATTTTGCATGTTGAGCTTTTAGATATTTTTCTCCCTTACATTCCTCCCTTTTATTCCTTTATTTTCTGATTAAATATTTGCTGTAGTGAAACCTAAGACCAGGAATCACACTGCACGTAATGACACAGGTGCGTGATCTGGTGAATTCAGTGCCAGAGAGGAAAGGAACCTGGTGTGGTTGGGCTTTCTTTTTCTCCCTTCTGTGTGTGTGCACTTGTATGTGTTCATGCGTGTGGGGGCCTGAGGTTGACATCAGTGACATCAGCAATGATTTTGGATTGCTCTTCATTGAGCCAGGCTGTCTCAGTCAACTCCAGGACTTGCCAATATTGCTGGTCTCACTAGCCAACTTGTTCTGGGGACCCTGTCTCCAGGTTTTGAGGCTGGAATTACACATGGGTGCCCATGCCCTCTTGGCATTCATGTGGATCCTGGGAATGGACTCTTCCTCAGGATGCTTCCTTTGTGCTTTGGTGGTCACATTCCTGGCTCTGCTCTGGCTTTTCTGACTCCTTCATTGCTTCTTGGATCTTGACTTCCTTTCCTTAAATTCACGCTGTTTCTTAAGGCAAGGCTTTTCCCAATAGGTGTGTGGGAAATGTAGTTTGAGGCTTTTCTGAATGGGTGTGTGGGAAATGTAGTTTGAAAAGCCACTTCAATGATGCTTCAGCATGGCAGCGTTGTTTACAGTAACCCCAAAGAGGGAAAACCCCAAGTATAACGAAATGATGACTAGATAAAAATGTGGCATATTCATACAATGGAATGCTATTTGGCAATCCCAAGTAGTGAGACACTGGTACATACTACAGTCTAGATGGGTGAACTTTGAAACCATATGTTAAGTGAAAGAAGCCAGTGAAAAAGGCCCATGTTACATGAGTCCATGTGTAGAGCAGGCAAGGCCATGGTTGTCAAGTATAGGAGAGAGAAAGATGGGGAAGGGTGGGGTTAATGCGAAGGGTCCGAAACTCATCATGGTGATGATTGACAATTCTGTGACTACTGTCTGACCTGTGCACTCTATGTCCAGTGTGAGCCTGTGTCTGTACTGTCTGACCTGTGTACTTTATGTCCAGTGTGAGCCTGTG
>NW_004949152.1:1802860-1822068 GCF_000317375.1 Microtus ochrogaster | reverse complement strand
CTGTCTGACCTGTGCACTCTATGTCCAGTGTGAGCCTGTGTCTGTACTGTCTGACCTGTGCACTCTATGTCCAGTGTGAGCCTGTGGCTCAAAGGTGCCACAGCCCCGCTTCTCTGATTTCCCTCCTCACGACCTCTTTGACTTGTCTCTTCTCATCCTCTTGCTCCTGATCCACCCAAATTGGGGTCCACTCTAGTCCTGCAGCAGGGCAGGCGCTCCCCATCTCCGCTCTTCTGTATTTCTCTCACATTAGGCGTCTACACACGGGACTCGCTTTCTCCTGCTTTCTAGTCTCGAGACTGTGGCCGATTGTCCTGAAAATGGCGCTGCTGCCTCGTACGCCGGAGTCTCCTTGCTCCAGTTGTCTCTGTAGTTCCTCTCATTCTCTGCTACACACCTGTGTTCTTGCTTGACTTTTGTCTGTCCTCCACAGAAGGTGGGCTCCAGGAGACGGTGACCGTGCTGTGGGACTTGTTTGAGCTATGGTAGTGTAGACCAGCTCTCTTCTGTGAAACTGTACCAGGAGGAAGGCATTGGCCTGGTGCTGGCACTGTTTCCACATTGCCAGGGTGTTTGGGAATATTTTACATCGATATATGTATTTGATGAGCATTTACCACTGTCAGGTTAGGAACCAGCCCCCAGGAAACCGGGGAAACAGTTCTCCAGGATCACATAGTCTGGTATTGCTCTAAAACAGTCGATAACTGTATTTTCCTCCCTCAGAAAAACCATTTTTATTCTTTCAAATGAACTGCTTTTTATATTGGTCTGATGGAATCTGAACCACCAGCTGTAGTCAGCCTTAACTGAGTTCGCCTCTGCTAATGTCCTTCCTTTCTGGGAACATTTAATTTTGAAGGGTCTTTTCTGCTAGCAGCTTCTTGGCAGGATAAAATACATATTTGGAAAATGACTGATTACTTTGGGCCTTTAATTTGATTTTGGAGTTTGTTTTGAGACATACATACTTAGGAAATCTGAGGTAGAGAAAACAGGGAAGAAGAAAAATGTATGTGTATTTACAAAAACAAACATTTAGTTTAAGGAGTCTTTACAGTGTGGTCATCCATCCATCCATTCATTCATTCTGCTGCAGATTTAATTGGGACTAAGCCTGCTTTCTGTCTTTAAGCTACACCCAGTCTCTCCAAGTGTGAATTCTTTTGACCTCTTTATCCTACTTCCTCATTCCATCTGGAGAGCCTATGAGCAGGGCCCTTTAAAATGTGCTGGACACTAGGTGGCGCTGCAGCACTGTTTTCCATCAACCAAGCCTCAAAACACTTGCTCCAGCTGACTGAATTTCTGGGTGTCAGGGAAATTGTTTTGTTGGTAATGGGCATAGTGTAATATATTCTTCTCCACCCAGTGCAGCTATTTAATGCCCTGGAACATGCCCCTCTGTGGCCATGGCCTGTTAACTATGCTTATTTGGTGTAATAATTAGCAGAATTTCTCACTAACAGGGGTACTTACCAACACCTCACACCTCCGCTGTGTTTTTGTACGTGATAGATTGTACATTCTCAGAAAAAGTTGGGAAGACCAAAGGTTAACCTGGGTCTAACAGGGCTACTTTCTGCACGTTTGTCCAGAATAGCTGTATATTAACTTGCTTCTGAGCCTCTTCAAACCGGGGTTGTGTGGAATACAAACATTTCCGAGCTTTTATGTAAGGGCTCAGTGAAGGTTTGTAAACATAACGCTGTTAATTTTCTACCTTGTAGAATGATAGAAAAATAAATGACTAGCTGCCTGCATCGGATGATACTCGCTGCTCAGAACCGTGTGCGCACAGCGAGCCTGGCACAAGCACCGCAGCCCAGGTTAAAATGGGGAGGAGAAGTTACACATGGGATTTTAATATTTTCCATGGCTGTAAGTTAGGCTCCATTTAATTCTTTGTGGTTTTGCAAGCCTTGCTAGGCTCCTACTATTTCTATGCCAACAATTTTATCATTTACAGAGCACGATCAGAATTAAGTGACAGAAGACCAAACAAGCTAAAGCTAAGTTGAAAGTAAGAAATGCTTTGGTTGGGCCATTAGCTTATCCTCCATGACCTTAGGCAGCCTGTTTACCATGGCTTTGCTTTGATTCTCCCGTTTCTTGCGTTTGGCACCATGCCCTCTGCCCTCCGGAGTCTGGTGAAAATGAAATGAGAACTCTTCACAATACTTTTGCTTGTATTTATTTCCCTAGCCCCGGATAAAAGTGAGGTGTGATTATAATCATGTAAGACAACCAAGGAGGTTCCTGTGTTGACTCCAAGATGAATTATAGGAATTTTAAATGGAAGATTATTACAGTCCGAAGTCTCTCAGACTTTGCCACTCTTGCTGGGAATATGTAATATTCCCATATATATGTATAGATATAATTTGCTGTCTGTCCTTGACCTTACTCTGTAGACCAGGCCGGCCTGTAACTCTCAAAGGCCTACCTGCTTCTGCCTCCCAAGTGCTGGGAAGAAAGGCGTGTGCCACTACTGTCTGGCTTGGGAGTTTGCTCTGACGGCTTTCCTTCTGAGTTCTAGCCCTGCACTTTTAATCACCTGCCACTTTATAGCTTCTACCTCTGCTCGTGTCTGTGTGTGCACCTATGGCGCATGTATGGATTGGCAGGATACGGCAATGAGGGGGTAGTTTCTGTATAGGAGCCTCCTGAGGAGCAGGGAACGGAGCTCAGCCTGAGCCTCTTAGAGCTGGGCTTCTGAAGCAGTGTTCTGGTCAGGGAGCCCCGCATCTGCCACATGTGGGCAGGATAGGAATCAAGAAGCCATTTATGAGAAAGAACAGACAGCTGTAGCTGCAGCCAGAGACAGCCAGGAATGAGGAAGGTGCCACCATGACAACTGGGCTTAAAAGGATGAGTTAGTGGCCATTTCCTGGACTTTTGCTGAAAATTCTGTGTTTGCACAACCGTGCTGTCTGCAGAAAAAGCCCAAGCTTCAAGACTCTGTTTCTTTCTATCTTCTGAGGCTCTCAGAAGTCTTCTCAGGCCCTGGGCATGGTGGAGCCAAATACTCATCCAGAGCCTTGGCTGCAGTAGTCATTTGTTCTCCAGCACAGCGGAGAGCTTAGCAAGTGCTCTAAATGTGCTCAGTGGCACAGATGTCCTCCTTTCGTGCACGGCCCCAGCAGCCACTGTGCGCACTGTCTTCTCTACCGTTTCCTCTGGCTCTCGGAGTACTAGATTCTCTAGTTTGGTTTCCCTGGCTCAGGCCGAGCCCGTGCCTCCCTGGGCTTTCTCAGTAGTCTCCTTCTCTGGCCCTCCGACCTCCAGTCTTGGTTCCTTTGAACTCACCGATATTATAAATAGAGTAGAATTTAAAACACAGGGCGACAAATTGAACACACACACACACACACACACACACACACACACACACACACACACACACTCCACACCCTCCTCCCCCCAAAATATCCCTTCACTGCGTTCCTGACCTGCTCAAAAGCCTTTTGTGGCTGCTTATTCCATTCAGGATGGAATCCAGACTACTCAGCCAGACTCTCTGGACCTTCCCTAATCAGGGCACAGCCTATCATCTCGCCTCATCTCCCACTCTCCCCGGCTGAAGCTCAGTGTTAGCCAAAGGTCTAATCACTGACTCTTGATCACCAGCTTTGATTACTGACTTGTTAGCAGTGCTGGCCCTTCTTACCTGGCAATCTCGGTTTTCTGCTTTCTTCTTCTCGTCGCTTTGGCACGTAGTTTTTCCTCCTTTGTTCAGACTTCTTACAGCACTATTTGCTAAGGCGTTTTTATTTTATTGCCTGCATTGTTAGTTTTCTTTTCCTCTGTTTTTCACGTAAGCAGTATAAATATTTGTTATGGACCGATTGATTTGTTGATTCTGCGTGGCTTTGACATCCACTTACTTGGGAAAGGGGGTTGGTGGAGGGTCAGTGTGGGGCTGAAGCAGAAGCCTGTCGCTATGACTTTGTCTTTTTGATTTCTAGTGAAAGGACAAATTAACTATTTGCTCTGAGCAAACGAATGCGGTGTTTTGTGGACTTAGTGTTTGAAAGGGACCCTGGGAGGGAGAGCCGGGGAGTTGAGCTCTTACCCCTGTTTGCTAGACTGGATGAGCTCCACTCTGCCGCAGCCTTGCAGTTTGCTTTAGTGCAGGCTGTGAAATCACAGTGGGGCTGGTGCTTGCTTGCCAGAGAGGAGGAAGAAAGGGTCTGAGTAAGTCAGGCATACAAATTAGCCAGGCCCCTGGGCTTTAACAGATTGTACAATAAAGTTTCAAGAAATTAAGTTTGTCTTCTTTTTGGGGTTTGTTTCTACTGGGTGAGCGGGTTTGTGTGCGTGCATGTGTGTGTGTGTGTGCACGTGTCCGTATATGATTTGTTTGTGAGTGAGTACATGGCTGTGTGTGTGCAAGTATGCATGTCACTCGTGTGTTTGTGCATATGCTTTGTAGATGTTTGTGCATACGCCTGTTTGTGTGTGCAAGCAGCTATTAATAGATTTGCTTTAGACTAGGAGTTCTCAAACTTTTTGTCTTACCAGTCCTTTTGTACTGAAGTTTACAGTACAAAGTTCCCCAAGCCTTTGTTTATGTGGAGGTTTGCGTATGTAGTTACTGTGTTTGGAACCAAGCAGAACAATTATAAAACAACTTTATTCATTTAATAATAGAGACTGTGACTTTTTTATGAAAAGCAACTTTTCCAATACAAAAAATGATCAAAAAGAGTGATGTTATTTTACATACTGGAATATCTCCTTGTTGTCTAGCACAGTGCAAGCTGTGTTCTCATATCTAATTTTACACACACTGCCGTTATAATGTGTTGCTTTGATTGAAGCATTTGAACAAACAAGTCTCTATCAGGTATTGAAGAGGGGAATATTTGAGTGTGCTTCTTAATGTTAAATGTTTATATTCTTCCTTGATATTATACTGAAAATTGACAAAGGACAGTTTATTTTTATTTATTTATTTAAACAATGTCAGTTTTCAGAATTAACAAATAATAATTGTGTATATGGAATGCATTGTCCTTTTATGTCTGGTGCATGCTTATATTGTGGGATGGCCAAGTGAAATTAATTAGCATATCCATAATTTACTTATCTTTAATAATAGTATTTTTACAACTTAGAAATTGTCCATTGATATGAACTGCAGTACCCAGGACTCACGCTTCTGTCCACTCAAATTTAGTAGCTGACTAACATTTCTCCTTTAAAGCCCAGTCCCTGCAGCGTCTGCAGACTGCTCTTCCCCTGTGTTTCCCAAGTGTCCCCATGGAGATCGTGCATTCTTTTTAACCACAAATTAAAACAAGCAAATACTAATATTATGAGGGTTATTGATTGATTATGACCATTATTGATCCTGTGGGCCCTTTGCCAAACCAGCAGACCAGAGACTGGCTGGGCAGCTTTCAGAGTGGGAGAAGAGCTGCAAGCTTATTTTTTCAAGGCTGATTTCTTCTTGATCCTGGAACTTAGCCTGAATGAGGCCATCAAGAGGAGAAAATCTCTTTCCTGTTCTTCCATTTCTTAGCCTAGGATCAGAATTCCTGGCTTTGCCTTTCATTTTTTAAATTTAGTTTTTAAAGATGTATTTATTTGTATTTTATATGTCTGGATGTATGCCTGTGTACACCTGAGAGCACTGCCAACAGAGCAGGAGAGTTACAGGTGACTGTCAGCCGCCATGTGGGTGCCAGGAACTGAACCCGGGTCCTCTGAAAGAGCAGAAAGCTCAAAACAGCTGACTGTCTCTCCAGCCTGACTTTTTATTTGAAAAAAAAAAAATACAGGAAGAGTCTCCCCACCACCCCCAACTCTGCCTTTGGTGATAAGCGCTCACCTAAGTCACCACAATGGTGGTGGTTGTTATTGTTCCTTAGGAGATTGAGCGCCAGCATCAAATGTTGATCAAATGACTGTTTCTGCCACAGAGTCCCGCTGTGGAGACTTTTGTAAGGAAGGCCTTTTGCAGAGCAAGCCCTGTTTGGGGCAGCAAGCACACTCTCTTTCAGTCGCTGTCCCAGTGCAAACCTTTCTGTCTGTTTGCTCCTGTGGATTTGCCTCTGCTCAGCGGTCTCCGAACCTTGAACACTGTCAGAGCTCCACAGAGCAGCTTCCTTCGCTGCCGGAGTAGATTCCAGACTCAAGGCAGCAATTAAGCGAGCTTGTAATAGAAGACTCCCAATTTGCCAGTTTCTTTTTTTAACTTCTTGGGTGGTTGGGGCACATCATTGGAACAATTACTACATTTACTCAAGAGTTTGTCCTTTCTATTAAAAAAGATCCCAGCCGAGTGCCTGAAGGTGAGTGCAGGGGATTGTGTAACGGAGGCTCCTGCAAACCGTTCTTTGTTGTTCGAGAAGACTGAGTCCTTTGTGCTTGAGCTTGGCACCCAGCTTCAGTTCTAATTCAGGAGTCCAGCTCCTTTAGTGATCAATTCTCCATTGTGTTCTGAACTCGGTACACTCCCAGCTGACCGTCCAAGCCATCAACTCTCTGGAGAAATGGGGGCAGGGATGGCAGAAGAGACCCAGTCCTTTGGTGATAATTTATAGTCAGTCCCCAAGCCCCTTATTTGTGCGTGATCACCAGGGAGAGTACTTGCGAGCACACACGCTATGTGCTTTGCTGGCGTTTTGTACAGCCTTGCCTAATTCTCACGCAGGGTTTGCATGTGGGGTGGTTATATTTCCTCTGTTGCTACTGCGATAGGGATAAGCATGTACCAGGTCCCCTCTATCTCACACCTGTGTGCTGGTCTGCCTTAAATCTTCACACACTGTCTCTTGTAACCCAGTCAGTTGGAGTCAAGGTTTAGAGTTGTAAATGAGTTTGTGTTACTTCTGTGCTTAAGAGCCTCAGTGGCTCCGACGTGCACACGAGCTGCTTTCCTTCTTTGCTGGAGGACAGGCCCTACTCGTCTGAGAACCACCTGCAGTCTGTTAGACTCCAGATACAGTTCCTCATGTTGTAGGGACCCCCAATCATAAAATTATTTTTGTTGCTACTTCATATCTGTAATTCTGCTACTGTTATGAATTTTAATATAAATATCTGCATTTTCTGATGCTCTTAGGCTGCCTCTGTGAAAGGGTCGTTTGACTCCCCAAGGGGTCGTGACCCACAGGTTGAGAACCGCTGCCCTGCGTGATTCAGGTGTCCAGGCCCCGAGTTGGTACTGTGGCAGAATTTCCAGATGCATAGCTTTTACCTCCCCTTCCAAATCAGGTGAACATTTTTCAGGTTCTTCATAAATCAGTACCTTTCACTGACATCCACTGGGCTTAAAAGCCTTTGGGATGGAATGCAGCCCATTTTAATGACAGGGTGACGCTCGTTACTGCATATAATTGGCTTGTTTATGAATATTGATACCAGTCCTCCTCCATCTTCCTCAGGTAGAGATCCCACAGGGACGGGAATCTCTTTCCTATTCAGCTCATTCCTTACCTTGTGTGTTATAGCTGTGTAGTGAGTTGAAGCTGAATGAATGAATGAGCAAGTGTTTCATTGACAATTTCTTCAGATGCTTGTTTGTTCTGAGACAGAGCCTTACTGTAGAGAACATTTAGGTCTGGAACTCACCAGGTAGCTCATACTAGCTTCAAACTTGATGTAATTCTCCTGCCCTTTGAGTGATAGGAATAGAGACATGAGCCATTATACCCAGCTTTCCTGGCAGTCTGAATACTGTCAGGATACTTGCAATTTCACCCATCTTTAGTGAACGTTGGTGAACCTGCTGTATATGAGACACCATAGCAGACACAGAAATAAATGAGAGATGGGATCAACTTCAAGGAGTCAAAGTCTAAATACAAAACAACAGCACGGTCAGGATTAGCGGGTCAGAATCACAAGAGTACATTGGGCCTGCAGTGTTTATTTCTGACATTTAATTGGAGTCCATGCTTCATGACTTCCTAATGCTGTGACCCTGTCATACAGTTCTTCCTGCTGTGCTGTCCCCTACAGTAACATTTCCATAGCTGCTTTATAACTGTAATTTTGCTACTGCTAAGAATCTTGATGTAAATAATTTTGGATATAATGCTTGCCCAAGGGGTTGCAACCCACAGGTTGAGAAGCACTGCCCTCAGCCTTTTAACACACATGTCCCGTGTGCTTTGGCACTTTACTTCTGCTGACATTTACTTCCTGTTTTTCATTCTATAGATGAGTGTTCTTTAAACCTGGCTGATGTCCACGCTGCCTCAGTGGCCTAGAAACAGTGCACACAGCCCTTCAGGATTTTCTCCTGTACTTCCTGGATCAGTAGGACCTGTGTTGCCTTGGAAGCCGTAGTAAAAAAAAAAATTAACTCATAAAATGTGGTTTTAGAACTTGGCCCTCGTATTTTACATTAATAAATCTTTCTCAGATTTTATGTGCATTTCGCTGCATGATGAGTCTAATAGCATGCTTGCTGGTAGTGCATTCCGGAAAGTTCCTGAGATTTCTGGAGATGAAGTAGTGAAAGTGGGAGAATGCCTGCCTTAGTTTAGCCATATTCATCATGTAAGTTGAGTGTGGATTGGTGACATGGTGACTTTCAGAGTAACTACTATTTTTGTGGGGGGGCGCAGGGAGGAACAAAAGAGGCGGATTGTACTTTCCTAGGATTTCTCTGCCTTGTGCCAGAGGAAAGCTAGCTAGACATATGTCAGCAGACCTGCAGCGAGGTGAGCTGTCAAGGCGTTGGCATTGATAGGCTCCTCTGGGTAGAACTCAGGGCATCCCACCAGCAAAATGAAGACTAGACTTAAATGGTTTCACATTTGGGCCTTACTTACTATAATTGCTGAAGTGCTAAATTGGGCGTGACAAACCTAATAGATAATTGCCAAGTAGGTTTCATTACCAGTCATTGAATAGGTAAATGATGTTCCTTCTGTTAAAGCCGAACTAAACACAATGGGGACTATATTTGGAGTTAGAATTTGCATATTGCAGTTGTAGTGACATGGATTTAAACGTTTACAGTGTGTCTGTTAACTCAGTACACTTGCCTTTGTCATGATAGTCTGCAGTTTATGGGGTACTGTGGGGGAGAAGTTGGAAGGGTTGTGATTGAGAGAAATAAAAGAGACTAGAACTCAAAAGAAAACCATTTTCTTTGAGTTGGTAAATATTAGGCCGCGTTAGGACAGCAGCCGTCTCTAAACACGTGTGTTACAGCTGAGCTTGCATTATGATCAGAGTTCCCGCGGGAAGCTAGTCTCAGTAGTTTTCATTCATTAGCATTAAACAGAAAGCGTTCATGGCTTTAATGGAAATATAAAAGTCCTGCTGCAGCATAGTAAGGCTTACGATTCTCACTTCTGTGTGGTAACTCCAGCCTCACAGCACCCAGCCTTCACGCTTGTGAAAGGGACTTTTGCCTCTATGGTTCACACAGAGACCCACTGATATTAGCCACACTGTACCCACTGTGGAGACAAAATTACTTTTGAATAAAAGAATGAAGAAAGTCTGCTTGGTTTTTGCTTTGTGAGCTTATATTCCACTGGGTGAGAAGATAACCCCTAGGACGAAGAAGCTGTTTTTTTGTTAGGATGGTTTGGGAGTGAAGAGATGGGGCAGTTGCAGGAAGCTGGGAGGCATGGGATAAAGGTCTCTATGACCTGGAGTAGGAGCCAAAGGGAGCTGTGCTCTGTCTGATGAAGCAAGAGAGTCCCAGAGTGGCACAGATGTCTGTGTGTTGGTGGAGACCACTTGTTCATCCCGGCTGCCCAGAACCGAAATAACCACACAAAAGCTGTATTGATTAAATCATGCTTGGCCTGTTAGGTCTAGCTTCTTATTGGCTAGCTTTTACATCTTAATTTAACTCATTTCTATTAATCTGTGTATCACCACATGGTTGTGGCTTACCGGCAAGGTTCTGGCTTGTCTGTTCCCAGCGGTAGCTACATGGCATCTCTCTGACTCCGCCTTCTTTCTCCCAGCATTCAGTTTAGCTTTTCCTGCTTAGCTCTGCTCTGCCCTGCTATAGGCCCAAAGCAGTTTCTTTATTCATTAACTAATAAAAGCAGCACATAGACAGAAAGACTTCCCATATCATCTGTGGAGTTGATTAGAGGAAATGATACCAAGTGGCATGGTTCAGTATGCTTTTTAAAAAAGTGTCTGTGATTTGTGTGGAGAATGGATCCTAAACAGGGGATGAGAAGAAGACCAGGAGGAAAAGTTACAGTACTGTGTGTAGCTTCACAGTGACTTGCGTGGAGACGGTAGCTCCGGGGATGAGAGGTGCATGGATTGGGAATGTATCGTAAAATGGAGGAAGTGGTTCTGTGGTCTTGGGATTTCAGACGGAAGCTGATGCACACATTCTATTGTTGAGGAGGAGGTTATAGGTCCTATGAGAGAAACTGCTCTTTGAAGTATAGGTGGTAGTGGTTGTGGGGAAGGGCAGCTGTGGCATTGTTGGGCATGGCCCTGTTGTGGTTCTGTGGCTGCAGGCCCTTCTGACAGCATGCATTCAAGGCAGAATGGCAGTGGATTCACGTTGTCCTTTGGCAGATCAGAGCAGAATGAAAATAAAATAAATCATTCAGACTCGTTAATGAAGTGGGTTTCTGAAGAGATGGTCTCAGTTCTACTGCCTGCCATAATATGCTCTCTTAAAACACAAGCGCCAGTTACACATCTCAAATGTCTGAATAATTCTAGGTATCTTGACTGCTGTGAGCTCAGCGATCCATTTGGGTAGTCTCTGCAACTCTGAGGCTTTAATAGGTAGCAGTCAGAGGCAGAGGGGAAGAACATGGGAACACGCTGCAGTGCCGGTGGCTGGTGCCGGGGAGCCATTAGCCGTAAGTCTGCTAGGCTCCCCTGCTGTTGGAGCCCAAGGCAGCAAGGCAGCCATCTGACATGAGCATGGACATTCTTGTCAAAACCCTAGCCTCCAGTTCCCAGGCAGCAGCCTTTGCTTTACCAACACGTGTATCTTAGGGGCCCTTGTTATCTTCTCCGTCACCTTACCAGACAAAGGGACAGTCAGGTGAAAAGGGCTCTAATATTGGCAGAGTAGTTAACACGTGACTGCCGGTCCCTCTTTTTAGGAAAGGCAACTAACATTTGCTAACATTCACTGATGCTGGTGGTCTCCAAATGCCCTGGAAGGGTCTGTATGTGGAGTGTGGCTCCCACCACTTTATGGATATGGGAGGAGTCTGGGGATTTGCCCATTAGCCACTAACTTAAGTTGTAACTTGGCTCACATTTAAGTGGCCAACTCAAATGTAAAAATAAATAAAAGAATAGCCTTTAGAATTGCCATCAGTTGCTTGCTTTTTTTTAAATAGACTCATATTTAGTTGCACAGATTAAATTTGAGACCTAATGTTAAACAAGGAGGACTGATTAATGCTGTGTTGGTAATTTAATCCGCTCAACCCTTCAGATTTTCACTTTACTTTTTCTCTCTGTAAGACTAGTGCATTTAACTAATTATCCAAACCTCTGCCATCTTAGACGGCAGGGTGTGTTCCTAGCAAAATAGACAAGTCAGATGGAATCACGGCTAAAGCACACCACTGCCTGAGAGAGAAGGTTCGTGAGTCTAGGCTCCATTGGAGTGAGGAGCTCAGAACAGGAACACCATGTTCACTCACCAAGTCCAGTCAGAAGTTCTACTAACTCTGAGGCATGGGTTTATTCTAGGGCTGTGTGTCCCCGTGTCCATCCATCCCCCAATCCCTGCCTTCTCTTAACCATGGTGGGTAGTTCAGATATGCCACGCTTTTGTTGAATGAGATTTGTTTAATGACTGGGTGAGAAGCAATGAAGAAAGAAAAATAGGCTGTATTTCCATCCAACATTTATAGGATGCGTGGCCTATCGGAGAAAAGTGCAGATTCCTAAGTTTAAGTAATTTAAAATGTGGTGGACATTCTACCCCTCAATTGTTTCGCTTTCATTTTTGCTTCCTTTCAACTTCCTTCTCTTATCTTTGGCTATGTACTCTTGATATAAAATGGATTTTATTTATGCCTAGTTTCTGTCTTCATCACCCTAAATTCTTGGGGACGGTTGGCGTTTTCTCCTTTTCACCTCCCCTGTACTGTGCTTCTTCGGTCTCAAGGGCTGTCCCCTGTGCCGTGTAGGGGCCTTGAGGCTTGTGTCCTTTGCTTGCTTGTACTGTGCTGGGTCAGTTATGTGTGCACACACACTGCCTTTTCTCCTTCATGCACATTATGTAAGAAATGAGAACCAGGCCTTTGAGTAAGTTAGTCACATGCCACATTTCACTCTGGAAATTAAATATGTTAGTTTAAGACTGCAGTATGTTTGCAAAGCTGAAACCCACTACAAAGGAGAGCTTGGGAATAGCTCAAGATTTGTCATAGTTGTCTGCCTTAAAATGTCCATGTTTGCTGCCATAGTTTCCTATCTGAATGTGTTCACTGACATGCCTCCAAAGCCGAGATTTCATGTACCAAATTTCAGCCTAGATTGAATTTTCTGCATGGGAGAGATACCCTGTAAATGGAGCCATTGGCACCGTCTTGTGTGTAATGTAACTAGCGGGCAGCGCAGTGATGAACTGCAACATGAGCTAAGGTCTTCTGACTGCTCGGAGAACACGGGCACAACCCTCCCCACTCTTGATCTAGGTCACTCTCCAAAAGCAACAAGTACTACTTGTCTTTTCGGAAAGCTGTCATGGAGCTGTAAAACCTGTGGTTTGTACTTAAGATTCCTCCGCTCCCTCCGCCTAGGAACACTCCACGGTTCTCTTGGAGTCTGATGAAAGTTTCCTGACTTTGAAGTTAGAGGAGGCTCTCATTTCTGATTAGGCAGTTGTAATTTTTTTTGGCTCACTTCATGATGCCAGAAAAATCATGCATGGTTCCATATTTGAAGACTAGCACAGGCCTCAGAACCTCAAGATCCTCCTTAATTTAGAAAGCACATCAGCGGACATCAGCTGCTCTTGAGTACTGTGACTCCCAGCTTCCTGAGCTTTTCATTTCTATAAACTCCCTCCTTACCCCCTCCGTCCCTCCCTCCCTCTCTCCCTCCCTTCGTCCCTCCTTCCTCTCTCCCTTCCTTCCCTCTCTCCTCCCTCTCTCCTTTCTTTCTTTCTTTCTTTCTTTCTTTCTTTCTTTCTTTCTTTCTTTCTTTCTCTCACATGTACTTTTCATAGTATTTTAACACTTAAAAATTGCAGCCAAATACACATAAAATGGCTATTTTAATGAAGCAGCCCAGTGGCCCTTAGCCAACTGATATGTTGTTCTCTTGTCTCCACCATCCCTTTCCAGCGTCTCCTCATCACACATTGAGACTTTGTATGCACCCTACCTTCTAGACATTGAATAGCTTCCCATTTCTGTGTTCCCTCAACCCCTCGTAACTATGATGATAAGTTTCTAGCTCTCTTTGTAAAATATTTTATTATGTGTAGGTTTTGCTGGTCTGCATGTGTGTCTGTGCACCATGTACATGCAGTGCCCATGGAAGATGGACGAGAGCGCTGGAACTAGAGTTACAGAGCGCTCTGAACCGCCATGTGGGTGCTGGACTCGAACCTGGGCCCTCTGGAAGAGCAGCCATTGCTCGTAACCACAGAACTCTCTCTCCAGTCCCAATTTTCTATATCCTTAAATCGAACAATTCTAGGTACCCAACGCCTTTGGAATCATACAATATCTGTCCTCTTGTGACTGGTTTGCTCTCATTTAAGATAATCTCTTCAGGATTCATCTATGGTGTAAAATGTATAAATTTGTTTCTTTTTAAGGCTGAATAATGTTCCTTGGTCTGTATAAATGCAGTTTGCTTAGCATTCATGTACTGTGGACACTGGGTAGCTTCCATCATAGGCTCTTGTGAGCAATGCTTCTATGAACACAGATGCTTTGAGTCCTTGTCTTTGCTTGAAGGGGGGGTTGATAAAAGTGTGCAAAATGAAATGGAAGAGGAGCAGGGGAATACAATTGTGAATTATGTGTTAGACCGACGGTGCTGTTGACATGGGACTGGAAACAGGAGAAATGGGAGCATGGGATGTCAGAAAGGAAGATGCTGACTTTGATTTTGGTCTTTTTGAATCCCAGGTGTTGGTGAGGATTTTCAAGACAGTTTTAAATATAGATTCGGGTCAAATATGAGGGTTTGAGAATTGTCCTTAATAACCTCCTTCTCAGACTAGGCAGCCTGAAGGATTTCTCTGCTACGAGAGACTGTGAGCCCCGACCACCTCTGTCTACCTTTCCCATGTTACTCTACTTAGGTGTTTTGTCCCAACAGTGAGAGAAGTGACTAACACACTAGGATTAGTCTCATGGTATAATTGGAAACAATAACTTTGGAGCATCAAATGTACGTACGGAAATAAGATTAAATGTCTGCTAATGAAGTTCCAGGGTTCTAGTTGATGCTTCCGTCCAGAAGTAGTGCAAATAGAAAGAGCATATTGACTTCTCTGGCATCCTGTTTTACGTTATAAACTCCTATGGTAGTTTTTAAATAAGCCATTCCTTTAGATATTCTTCTCTAGTTTTCAGCACTGTCAGACAGAACTACTAGTTGACCTAACTGTGTCAGGAGCTAAGCGATTGTTGTTGTTAAGGTAACACACTGTCTCTTACAGTTCAGTTGCTGTTACTCAAGGGGCAGTGTCTACTGTCTGATCACTTGCTTTGGGAGCAGCAGAGGGCCCACGCAGGACTGGCGAGCACAGGCTTATTGGATGGCCCTCCCCGAGGCCGCTTCTGATGGCTTTATGGCAGCAGCACGCTCATCTGCTTTCCCATGGCGGGCTGTTTGATCTTGGTTCAATGGCTGAAGCTTTGTATAATTACAAAGAAATCAGAACTCCTAGTGGTCTCAGTGTGAATGTTTACAGTCGGACTGCTGGCGGGAGTGCTGTTTGTGCTCAAGCCTGGCCGGCCACATGGTGAAGTCTCGTGGAGCGCCATCATCAGACCTTTTCCGTGGGCTGCCAAGGTGTATGGTGTCAGGGTGTTAAGTGCCGGGAGCACAGCTGAGAGAACTCGGCTTTTTCTTCACAACAGGAGGGAGTTTTCCTCTTGGAAATGTCAGAGGGGTGTATTGTCGGGTCTTAGAGCGTGGATGTAAGTAGAATGGGCTGCAAGGGTTTTCTCAGTTCTACAGCTGTTCTTTAGGCTTGGGATGGGATGGCTGTGGTCCTGTTCTCTTACAAAGTCCTGGCCTGTGCTCAGTGTGAGGGAGAGCCTCAGTGAGTGGCGTCCGTTTTCAGCAGCAGGCCATGGGCCTGGCTCTGAGACCTCAGTGCTACATGCGGTGCAGGGGCCTGTTCGGAGTCACCGACCCTCAGGAAAGGGCCTGCGTACTGTTTTGTTGTATGAACTGCTTTGATAGCGATATCATATTCTTTAGCTAGATAAACTTCCCCCCAAAAGTGCTTAGTCTTTCCCACTTACTCCTAACTCCCAGTTCTTTCCTTGTTCTTTACTTTAGTTGCTTTTTCATTAATTTGACAATTTTTTTCAGGAGACTGTTTCCCAGTTGAAACTTGGACTATATACATTCCCCTAACTGATGATCATAACTGGGGATTTTAAAAAGTTAAAGTTAGTAGGGCAAGTAGATTGGTTTGCAAGTTATATAAAGAACTGAAATATGTTATTTTGAGTCTGTGGTTTTTGTTGAATTTAAAAACATTTCCCTTGAAAGAGAACTTTTTGAGAAACACTGCAGTTAGCTCGGTCGAATCCCAGGCCGAGTGCTGCTGTCTTAATTAAGGAGCACATGGAAGTGTCATGTTATCTGGGATGCGTGAAGGCAGCTCTGCTGGAGACCCAGTCCGTCTCTAGACAGCTGCTCAGCAAAAGGAGAAACGAAGGAAAGGCTGAAGGATCAAATTGCATAGACTTTGAGCTCTATGTCTTGCCGTAGTAACTGAGTAGATTCGTAGCTATAGATCGAGGAGAGGGATAAACAAGGGTGGAGGCGGGACGTGGGGAGTGGATAAAAGGCTCTGCCATGAACTTCACAAAGAGCTACAAATGTTAGTCGATGTTTGAAAAGTTATCGGCTGGCTCACAGAGAATGAACAAGAGTACTTGTTTTTCATTAGTCATTTTGTCAAAAGTATACAAGTTTGGTAGTAAGTGCTATTTGAGTAAAAGCAAAAATGGGACTTACTACTGATAAACACAGTTACTACGTGAACTGATAACAGGAGGCCAAGGTCACTGTGTGAGAAACCTTCAAGGTCCCGTGAGTCACTTCAGCCTGGGTAATCTGTTAACAATCTCTGTCCTAAAGAATCCTGTGCCTTCTGCTAAGGCATCACAGTATGTGCGTGCCCTCTGCTGCAGATACATAGACGGCAGGTGTAGGACGTTAAAGGAATAAACGAAGACGGTCCTTGCAAGATTGCAAAGAAGGTGGCATTATGCCCCAGAAGGAGCTGTCCAGAAAGGGTAGTCAGCCGGGTTAAAGCCTTGATCCTGTGGAGCCTCTGGATCTGAGACAGAAAGTTCAGTGGGCGTGGAGTAGACTAACCCCCTGAAGCCAGGGCTTGGCAGTGAAGCTTCACTTTTTGTAAAGGGCGATTGAAAGAAGTCTCCTGACCCCAGGAGGGATATAGTTTATATTGGTCTGTGGTCTTGAGAAGCAGAAGAGAGCTCTGTCTTCCATGAGTGGAATCAGGGTGAGAAATTAGGGGTAAGGAGGTAAAATTATGCTGCTGTGTAGGACCATCATGTAAAGTTTGGTCCTGGATCGTCGGCATCCTGCGAGAGGCGAGACAGAACTTCTGTGGACCCACAGGTGAGCACAGGAGAGAACAGGTGAGCAAGCACAGGCGACCGCAGGTGAAGTGAACCACTAAAGAGAAAAACGCAAAAGCCTCCAAAATACAGTTCCATTAACAATCGAAAAGAAATAGAGCAGCAAGTAACAGAACCAAAAGAATAAAAGCTGTCCTGTGAGAGATTAATATATTTTATGGACAAATCAAAGACAAAAGACGCATATTTATGTTGCTCCAGGGATTACATCATTGGCAAAACCCAAAATCTAGAAACTTTGATTCACTCTGCTGCCTGGCCCTCATGGCCTCCTGCATCACTGAAGAAAAAAAGGTCACCTGACCAAAAAAATAAGAAAGGAAGGAAGGAAAACTCACCAATAAACACTACCAAGTGGGCAAGTCCCAGCCCAGAAACAGAAACAACAGGAAAAACCAAGAGAACACATCTCACCTACAGACTGCCAATCCCATAAGAGCAGGCACTAATGAAAATGGGCTGGAAGTTCTGCCATGCACAGAATTCACAGGTGTTTACCGCTATGTCCAGTTAACCCAAAGAAGACGTGAATCTATACTCCTAGAAGAAGAAAAAAAGACCCGAATTAGACACGTGTCACTTTAACAGAGACAAACAATTTAATAAAGAGCTAGAATCCCAGGAAACAGTGCTGCAGTAGTGAAAAGAGCAACTTAATAAGCAAACCTTCTTACAATAAGATAAAATAGAAATCTAAGATTTTTGTAAGTATTTGGAAATTTCAGCTATATGAAAAAGAACCAGTTGTAAGTTTTGGAAATGAAAAACATTGCCCTAGAAGTAAATTGTTAGCTTTGAGACAGAGTCTTGCCGTAGTTTAGCCTGACTTTGAACTTGGGATATTTCTGCCTCAGTTCTGGTGCTGGGATTACAGGTGTGCCCACCATATTTACCTCAGAGAATAAACCCCATAGATGGGATGGATGTTAGATGTAACACATTTACAAGAAAAAGGATGAGTTGAAAGTGTTCTGAGAAATTCACATAGAATTTAGCTTAAAACCACAAAGGGTTAAAAAAAGAAAGGGCAGGAGATTTAAAATCTAGATGGGGAGGTTTCAATTTATGTTGAAACTATAGAATAGAAGAGATACAATGGAAAATATCCGGAAATATGCGATTGGAAGGAAACAAAATGGTATATTCTGTAGCTCTGTAGAAGCTAGAAGATAGGGGATGATGTCTCTGAAACGCTTATGGGAAATCATACTAAATTTTTTACACGTGAGCGTGGTGTGTGCACACGAACATACACACAAACACATCTGCCTTCCTTGGTTGTTCCTCACCTTGTTTTCTGAGACAGCGTCTCTCACTTGTTGATTTGGCTAGACAGACTGACCAGCGAGCCCCTGAGATCCCTCTCTCTGCTTTTTCAGCATGTTAGATGGGAAATCCCAGGATTACAGATGTTCATTGCAAGGATAGTTTTTACATGAGGCCAGTGTGTGTGCCTGAGTTCAAGCCTTCTTACGTGCAGGGTAAAAACTTCACTGACTGATTTATCTCACTCGTCTAATGTGATTTTTTTAAATTAAAGTTTATTTATTTTTATGTGTATGGGTGTCTTGCCTGCATGTATGTCTGTGCATCCTGTACGTACCTGGTCCCCGTGGAGTCACAAGAGGGCATTGGATCCCCTGCAACTGGAGTTGCAGATGATTATGGGCCACCATGAGGGTACTGGGAACTGAACCAGGGTTCTCCAGAAGGCAACCAGGGCTCTTAACCACTGAGCCATCTTTTCAGTTCCCTAATGTGATTATTTATTGAATGGAAAAAGAAATGAAAAGACATGACTGCTTCTAGGAATAGTGGAGCAGAAACTTTACTGTAGATAAAAGGGAGCGCATAGCCAGAAACAGGGACATCTGGGAGAGTCCAGAGTGGAAATGACCCTGAGCCATGTGAGGAGAGGAGGAAGGGAGCAAGAGAGGAGTCACCAACCAAGATGGGTGGCCTGGGCCAAGAGGCTAGAGAAAAACAGACCAGGAAACCAAAATGCTTGGCTTATACAGTGAAGGGCAAATCACCCCAGGGCTGGAGAAATTTAGGGTAGGGGGCTGGGTATTCCAGCCATGCCCTGTAACAGGTCAGACTGAGGGAAGCTGGGAGAACTTGGTGGCCAGGTCCACTTTGATGTGTTAATAGGTACTTCAGCCCTTTGTCCTGGGTTTGACATCTGTCCTGCAACTGGCCCTGTAGACCAGGCTGGCCTTGAACTCACAGAGATTCACCTACTTCTGCCAAGTGCTGGAATTAAAGGCTTGTGCCACCACTGCCCGGCTTTCTCATCCCTCCTCTTTCCTTCTCCTAGCTGCTCTTCCCTCCTCACCCCTCCCTTCCCTTCCCCTTCCTTCCCCTCCCCTTCCCTTCCTCTCCTCTCCATCCTCTCCCTCCCTCCCATCCATCCATCCATCC
>NW_004949152.1:1789011-1802760 GCF_000317375.1 Microtus ochrogaster | reverse complement strand
ATCCATCCATCCATATCCATCCATCCATCCATCCATCCATCCATCCATCCATCCATCCATCCATCCATATCCATCCATCCATATCCATCCATCCATCCATCCATCCATCCATCCATCCATCCATCCATCCATCATCTTTTTACTGTTTACATCTACTGCTTTCTATTTTTATATACCTGCCGGTCTATTGTTTTGCCATTGTTGAAGTATATCACATTTCTCCACCCTCTTCTGACTGTTATACTTTCTACAGTTAGTATTATTCTTATATTTTTTCCTATATAAATATCTTTTTCTTTTTTTCTTCCTACTTTTAAGGATATTCTTCATTTCACTGTCCTTAAATAATGGTTATGAAATACTTTTTAAAAAGGCTCTCTGTGTGTGTTTGCTTAAAGTTCTCAAAACAGCTTGAATTTGTGGACTTTTAGATGTTAGTAAATTTGGAAAATACTTGGTCACTATTCTTTCTTTTCCCCATCCTCTCTCTCCTTTGGCTGTTTGAAATGTCTGTGTGGTTTTCATTGTCTGAGGTGCTACTGACTCTTCCTGCAGCATCTCCTGGGTGTACTTTCCCTTTTGTGTATTTAGGCTCCTCCTCTTCCCATTGCACTTTGAATGCTGAGACTCCTCGGTTCTCCTTTTTAGAATACTGTTACTTTTATTCTGTTCCTCACCGGCCCAGTCTCCCCCGACTCCCGGTTCTGCACACTGCAGTTCCAGGCACTCTTCTAATGTGTCTGCTCGCTCTGTCTCCACATAGCTCCGCAGGCTGGTCTCGGGCTGCTCTTTTTTCTGTGATGACCCTTGCCTTTAGCCATCTCTCCATGCAACACCTCTCTGTTTGACTGGACGATGCCCGCACCTTGTTCTTGGTGTCATTTAAAGTCTTCTGATCGTCATTAAGTGAGTCACTGAGGATTCTTGCTCTTGAGCCTAGTCAGGAAGAAGAGAGTGGCGTGTTTTGAGGGTCAGTGATCCTGCAGTAGAGTCCTTGCGAGTTCCTCTTGGTGTTGTGAATCACAAGGCTCTTCTTTTGTGCCTGTTTTTAAATCTTGAGCTGTTAGAGCAGGGAGGTCCCACGGGTTCAGCAACAGCTTTAGTTTTAAAAGTTGAAAAGTAGGTTTAATTTTAACTAAAATTTAAAAGTATTGTGTTTTATATGATCCCCTTATATCAAAAATTAAAAAGATTTTCGCAAGCCGTAACTTTTCTTGCCCTGGGCAGGTGTGGCATGTGGTGAGAGTGACTGTGTGTTGTCCTTGGGGGGTGAGAGTCATCTCGGTACGTGACCTGTTGCTGGTCACGCCACAGCTTTGCGGGGACCTTGCTTTCTTCCTGTGTTCCAAGTCTTTTCAGTTTCCTTGTACTAAACCTCAGGTGATCATTACAGTACAGCTAGTTAAGCTGCACACACATAAATAAACCTTAGGTGACCATTGCAGCATTGCTAGTTAAGCTGTGACACACATATGCATGTACACATATACATATGAACGTCAAGTGACCATTATAGCCTAGCTAGTTAAGCTATAACACACACATTCATGCACACACACATATGTAAACCTCAGGTAACCATTACAGCACAGCTAGTTAAGCTGTGACACATGTACATGTGCACACACATATATAAGCTTTTATGAAAAGTGTTTCTAAATTTCTCCTGTATTTTGTTCAGGCAAATTAGTATCTGGAGTTCTTAAGTAGGGTTGACTTAAAGTACAATTAGTTGGATTTATATAGATTCCATTGCTTGCATCTATAACTATTAAATGCAACTTTTCCAACACAAATAAATAAGAATGCATGGTTGCCAAGTGTACTGTATTGAGGGCTTGTCCTGTGCCAAGCGCTGCTCTTACTGATTGTCTGCGTTGCTTCCTTTATGCCCTGCAGGGAGCTGAGCCCAGATTGTATCTCCATTGGGGAACTTGCCCTGGAACTCGAGTTTGGCTCCTAAACTCATGCTCTGTTGTCTAGAGCAGCCTCCACCTCCCCTGAGTCCCACCTGCCTGCCATCTGTATAGGTCACAAATCGCAGTACATGCTAATACACATGACTGAGTGTTACCTCTTCATAGTTGCATTGCAGATAGAAACCCAAGGTCGAGAGAGATTGACTGAGGCATATATACACTTTGGAAGTTACAAGTTTGTGTCCCCAAATGTACTTGTCCTGTTTCTTTATACAGTGCTACATTTTTGTTGAGAACGGGGTTGGGATTGCCAACTCATGTAAATATTGAATATATTTCCTTTACTTCCTTTGGATTAGCTGCTTCCTACTTCTTGAGAGGCATCTTCTTACTCATTCAAACCTTGTTTAAGGACCAGGTCACGTTCCTACTTGCTTCATCCTTGCAAGACACATTGTATTTCTTACAGTGCATATTCATTAATTTTAATAAAATTAAATTTTTTTACCACCCTAAAATACCATGTACAATTTAAAAACTGTAGCAGGGAATGCTGTGTATAATGGAGTATACCTCTAATTCCAGCACTTGGGTGACTGAGGCTGGGGGATACCTAGATTTGAGGCCAGCCTAGACACATAACAAGTTTCAGGCTGGGCTGCTATGCTGTCAGACATACAAGCAAACAACAACATCATATGCACATGTGTACATGTGCACGCACACACATGCGTGCGTACACACACACACACACACACACACACACACACACACACACTCACACAAATGACAACAGAAGCAGAATGTTTTGAATCCCTGTAGAGGAAAGCCATTGCTGTTCTGCTTTCTCCATAGTAGGAGTGTTCTTAAAGAATTTTATCCTTTGGTACAGCCTTTTGGGTGTCTTCAGCCTTACACATGTCTGGTGGTCTGCACCTCAGCTGAGCTGAGAAATGTGTTTCCACAATTATTTACTTGAAGCATTAATTACAAAGAGGTCCATCCTCTGTTGATGCTTGTTGGCCTCTGAGGCAGGTCTCTTGCCCTTCAGCCTGTCTTAGATGGAGTATGGATTTTCTCTTGGAAATATATATATCCTTATATATGGATTAGTTTTAATGATGGACTCTCAGCATAGACTTTTAAGGTGGCATCTGTAAGGTGGACCTTCTGAATTATTCAGTGTTTAATTTTTTGGTGGCATTTATAAATATTGTAGTGCTTTGTGTTTATAAAAAAGTCCTAAGAACCAGTAAAAGGATCACAGGGGATGCAGGCTTCCCTGAGCTTCAAATGAAATCTAAGTGTAGGGTTTTGGTTAAGGTAGGGATAGGGTACATACGTGTGAGATGTATATTCATGGAAATATCATTAGTTCTTTTTAGGCTACTGCTGAGAGCAGAGAAAGCATTACCTAATTATAAATTAAATGATTTGTCCTGTGCTACTTTTCTAAGTTTTTCCTAATGAGCCCTGATCACACATTAATTAGGAAGTCGTTCAGCATTATGGGTAAGAAAATGCCATCAAAATAGCAGACTGGTTACACAAGTGGAATCGTGTGCGAATGGAACACTTTTGTTTTTATAAGTGTACGAGTTAGATTTCTATTCCCTTTGTGTTACCTATTTTGGATTTTAATGAAAAGGGTCTTGAAAGTTTGGGTCAAAAAGGTATGTTTGCTCGGGACTGCTCTGGTTATGATAGATCTGTAAGTGAAGGCTGCTTTCTTGGTGTGGAAGGGGATAACACTCTGGGCTGCCATGTCTGGCTGGCTGAGTGTGCGCTGCACAAAATCAGTGATTTATGGAGTTGCGGGGAATAAAAGAGTTTGTGTGTGCTAAGCTGTACTCTTTTGGGTAGGCCTGCACTGGTCCGGAGCAATGACACTGTTCTTTTAGTGTTTCATTGCTGCCTGACAGTGGCCCTAGCGGTGCTCTTTCTGCTATTCTTTCTTCCAGATATGAACCAACCTCCCTCCGGCCCCTCTCTGTGTGTGTGTGTGTGTGTGTGTGTGTGTGTGTGTGTGTGTGTGTGTGTGCGCGCGCGCATGTTATACTCACATTGTGTATGCTCCATGCAAACGTGGGCTGTGTAGATGCCTGAATATAAGGTGAAGCATTACAAAATCTCTTGTTGCAATTACCTGTCCTGTTAGTCAGTGCTGTCTGACAAAGACTCGGTTTTCTGAAACAGCCTTAGACGATGCTGGATGGATAATTACAAAAAGGTGCTTCGAAATTGGATAAAAAAGCAAAGAGGCTTACCATAAATTTGTGGTGATGTTTGAGATGAGAGATAACTTTTTAAAAGACAATATTTGGGGCTGGAGAGATGGTTCCACAGTTACAAGTGCTTGTTCTTCCAGAGGACACAGCTTCAGTTCCCAGCACCCTTGTGGCAGCCTACAGCCCTGTGCAACTGCAGTTCCTGGAGGCTAGACACCTTCTTCTGCTTTCCAGGCACCGGGCACTCATGTGGTGCATGTACATACATGCAGGCAGAACACTTACATACATAAAATAAAACAAATCTGAAGAAGAGCAGTACTGCCAGTGGGCACATCCAGATAAGGGTTTACAGGAGGAGTGGGCATCACAGCTCCCCCAACATCCAGGGTTGGTATCACAGACAGCTTAACAGAGATTCAGGTTGTATGAGCAGCAAGATTCATTCTGGGAGACTGTATTGACTGATTCGTAGGTCACCTATGTCATGGAAAAGACCCCGGTGGTAAAGATGCGAGAGGAGTGAATGGAACTGTCTCATGAAGTGTGACAGGAGCAGAATTAGTTTTGAAAAAAACGCTTTATACATCTTAAAATTTAAAATGTGTATGCCTTGTTTGGTCTATTTTATAGTTGGCCTTTAATGTATATCTTTAAAAGTTTACACATTCAAATTCATTAAGATTTTTCTGTGTGTTTTATTGGGAAATAATATATTGGTCTATATTTGAAGTTATTTTATACTCACTAACATGTAATTCTTATTTTTAACCAGAAACTGAGGCTTCTTGAGGAGCTTGAAGACACTTGGCTTCCTTACCTGACCCCCAAAGATGATGAGTTCTATCAGCAGGTAAGACGTTTTAATACTTTGTTCAGTCTGTAGGCTCCATATTTGGTCAGTGGAGTTGCTGGGCCTGATCCCAGGCTGTGCAGAGGGTGCAGGGCACATGCCTTCCCTCATGGCCTGCTGTCTCTGCGGACTCTGTCTAGGCACAGCACACCATTGTCACCTCCCAGCATCCATGGCCCTTCCTTCCTTTGCACTTCTCTGCTCACGCTGGCTTTTTGTTTTCTTTTGTTTTTGTCCTGCATAGAATATAATTTTGTCTTCTCCTCCTGTGGCTGGGTGGCTGACCCTTTAAGATTTCATTAAGGCCTTGGCTCCTCTGTGAAGCTTTCACCCTCTGTGTGAAGCTGCACCTTGAGAGTGTGCTGCCCTGCCTGCCTAGCCCATCAAATAGCAGTATTGGGATTCTGCTTCTCCAACTCTAAATTCTGTACTCTGCCCTTATATATGGTTAAAATTCAAAGTCACCCTAATTGGAATGGGAAAGGGGATTTATTGGCATCACTTAAAAATCTAAAAGCATGTTAGTGTGCCTAGCCCCTCAAAAGCTATCCCTGACCACTCTTTTCCTGGGGTTCTGGCTGTGACAGTCCCATGTGTGTGTTCATGCTGAGTTGGCTCTAACCTGATAACCTGGGATTACTTGGACAGCTCAAGGGATATGTGGTCTTCAACATCTGAGGCTGTAGAAGAGGCTGGTGGGCTCTTTCCTTCTGGGTCCCCCAGATTCCCCTGTTAGTGACTGTGTTAGTGTGAGTAGGCTCACTGTGTGTGCTGTTGATGGGCCTCTCTGGACCTGGGTTCAATGGGCCCTTCTCACTCAAGTGTGTTAGTGTGAGTAGGCTCACTGTGTGTGCTGTTGATGGGCCTCTCTGGACCTGGGTTCAATGGGCCCTTCTCACTCAACCCGCACGGGTGAATGGTGGGGGAGACAGATGATGTCCCGAAAGAAAAACAAAAGAATTTGTTTTCAAGTAAGAAGGGAGAGGAGTGCTAGATGCACAAAGCATGGTGAAATTTCACCTATTTTTTCCTGTTTGAACATATATTTGAAATATGGGAGTAGAACCATATCACTGTTGGTAGTGCCGGCTTGTCCGTAGTAACCTTGACAATCAAGGAAGGGAGGGTAGAAGGCATTTGCCCACCTGGAGTCTGATTTCTAGGTCACTCTCATTTCTAAGACCTTGTCTTCAGCTTACAAGCACTCTCAGATCTGTGGTTTTCTTCTCTGCCCTGGCTGTCCCTGAAATCATGCCAGCCCCTTGCTTCAGGTCTACAGTGAATTGTCATTGCGTCGTCCCCCTCAGTCCTTTGTGATGTACCCTGCTGGATGTTTGCCCCTCCTCCGAGTAGCTTTGCAGCTTCCGGGTGTGGAGCCTTCCTGTTCCGCCTTCTGTCAGTCAGTGTGTCCCCTTCCTTGCAGAACACCTCTGTGCTGGAGGCTGCGACTAGCTGCTGGGCCATTCCCTAGGATTTTCCTGACCCTCCTGAGCCCAGAGACTTCTCTCTGTGCCCTCTGTTCTTTATCTCTATTCTCTCACCCATTTTTAGTAGTGTTAATTTTGTTTTGTTTTGGTTTGGTTTTGGTGTGATGCTGGCGGTCTGAGTGCAAAGCCTTACACATGCCAGGCAAGTGTTACAGTCAACTGAAGGCTAGCCCCTGAAATGATTTTGTGTTTAAATATGCTTCTTTCTCTAATTTTATGCACGTTTTTCAGTCCAACACATGCTTAGTTTGCTTGAGTGAATGATGAATATATTAGCACTTATGTTTGGGACAGGGTCTTACTATATAGCTCAGGCTGATTTTAAAACATTATTTGTTCGTGTGAATGTATGTGTCTATACAGATGTGTGCAGAGACCCATGGAGACCCAAAGAGGATGGGTCATGGTTACAGGTGGTTGTGAGCTGCTCAGGATAGGGACCAAGCTCCTCCGAATGATTAGCAAGTACTACTGACAGCGGATCCATCTCCTCAGCCCATCCCCTCAAACTGGTTTTGAATTCAAAATCCTTCTGACTAGGCATCCTTGGGGCTACAGTTACAGGTGTGGGTCATGATACCTTGTTACTTTTAAAAGTCAGTTATGTAATGAATCTAGGGTGGTTTGCAGTTTGATTTTACCCACATACACACTTCCTCAGGAGATGGCATCTTGAAATAGAGGAATGATTACAGAAATATATTCAGTAGTGATAGGTTGCTCTCATTTTAGCTCATCTAGTTACCCAAATTAAACACAGCAAACATGTACTTGTTTTACAGTAAAGAAAAGGTAATTTTTAAAAGCCCCTTTAAAGCAAGTCAAAGCAGTCCGCTTCGAAGAGCTTGTTGATCTCCCGCTGACATATACCTCTGGTACTCAGTTGTCCCAGCGGCGCTTCCAGCCTCTTCCACCTCAGTGGTGTGCAGGAACAACATGAAGAGCTAAATGGGAAAGGTTAGAGCCTGCTCTACTGCGGCCATCCCCACACCTGGGTCAGTGGGGAAAAAACCCAGATGCAAACAGACAACCCCTCCAGGCTCCCTAATTTCCCAAGACTCATTCTAAAAATCAGCTAGCAGTACCTAATCATGTTAAATACATCTGCTGATAAGCCCAGTGCTTCTGTTAAGCTCCGTTTTTACAGACTGTGCTGTGGTGAGTGCTCACAGACCCAGCCACCGGGGTGGTTGAGCTGCAGGAAAGAGCCAGCCCAGCAGCTCAGAGCCAGACCTCAGCAAACAGAACAAACCAGAAGCAAAACAGTGACAGTTGGAGGGAACTTATTCTCTTAAGAGATAAACTAAAAATATATGTGGTTATTAGCATATATTATTGTATAAATTAGTGGGTCTACTGTGGTATTCTTGTATGTGTGCCCATAGTGACCCTTCTGGTCTGGAGGCTGCTTTTCTTCTCCCCCGACATCCTTCCCAATCTTCACGTGTCTCTTAATTCTTTCTGTCCTAGCTCCATGCTCTCTTTCCCCATCTCTAGAGTCCTGTGTTCAGCTGTGTTCTACAGGATTCAGTGAAATTGTGTGTTGTTTGTCCTACTGTGTCTGGCTTGTTTCATTCAAGTTAATATTCTCATTTCATTCATGTTGGTGCAAACGACAGGGTTTTGTTTTTGTGGTTATGTAGTATTCCATTTTATATATACGATGATTTCTTTCTCCATTCACTGTGACTGAAAATGTTTATGAATGACGGGAGTGAATGGCTCAAGCCTGACATTGGGCCTCTTACACAGACGTGTGGTAAGATTCTGATTTCATGCACCTAGCATGTGGGCATGTTGGTTGTGTCTTAGCCAGTGCCAGGCAGGCACCGTCGGGTTTTGTGAATGCTCCTGTATTTAGTTGTCACACCACCAGCCATGTTCATTTCTCCCAGGAGTCAGAACTGTCCCCCTCAAGTTTGATACCCAGCGGGTCTTATCGTTACTGTTTCAACCATCAGGAGAGTGTAAGTTCCTGTCTGGGCTTCAGAACTGAAGGCAGGACGCAAATTGATCGACTCCAAGACTGGGCTGTTTCTCCTTCTCTCTGTGGCATGTTCCAGTTCAAAACACCTGGGGAAATAAAGAACCAAAAAAGCAGCAGTACCAACAGCTAGAAGCTGAAGGCAAAGGGAGTTTCTGTTAGCTTGCCCTAGGACACCAGGAAATGAGCAGTGACACAGTCAGCCGACAAAGCTGTCCCCCAGTTCCCAGCCGCTCCCTGGGAAATAGTGTGGGTCCCCATGCTCTCTCTCTGTGTGCACTTTCCCCATGTGCCAGTGGCACCAGTGCTGTTCCGAGAGCATTGCACACATTAGCTCCTCTAAATACCACTGTAGTCCTCCACAGCAGCTGCTGTAGAGCTCACTTTGGAGCAGAGGAAACGGAGGCGCAGAGAGGGTTAAAGCCTTTTTGAGATTTATGAGCTGGTAGTCTACAGACCAGGGATTGTTCTGTCTGGCTCTCTGGGTTACACTCTGCTACTTTCATCTTTTCCTGTATCTCTTTCTGAGATGACTTGCCTCTTTTCCAGGGGCCCCAAATCCTGCCCATTCTTGCTTACCTGTGATCACCCCCCTCAGTCCTGACTGTATACTAGAAGGTTCTACCTGAAACTCTTCTTGGTACCCTAGCACAGTATGATCCATATTAGTTAACCGCATGCTTTAGCCTCCCCACTGAGGCTGTAAATGTTTTAGGAATTAAAGATAAAGTTGCAAAAGGTGACAGAGACCCCTGCTTTTCTTGAGCTTCCTTGTGGGATGGCTAGTGTGGGAGGTACGGGAAGGAGCCATGTGATGAGAAGCACACACGGGAAGTCCTGGTCTAGGAACAAGGGCTCTGATGTGTTTGAAAGGGGACGAGCCTGAAGCTGCCAAGGTGGAGCGAGAGCTGAGAGCAGCTCTGAGGTGGGATGCTGACAGTTGGGGGACTTGCCCAGGAGTGAGGTGACAGGAGGCATGACTTAACACTTGATTAAGGATCAGTGCTTTATAGTACTGGCTCATTTCTTTCTCTAGTGGGGTCCCCTTGTTCTGTTCTTCAGGCTAGGGGTCTTATCTCCAACTGCTCCCCACTGCTTCTGTCCCCTGGGCAGTCCTTAGGTCTTGGCAATTTTACTTCCCCAGAATGTCTCAGATTTCTGCCTTGGCCAGCACAGTTGAAGCCCTTGTTGATCTCCCACCTGTAGATTGTCAGTATTGTCCTGATAGGTGCCCTGCAGTGCCTTCAGAACAGACCTGATTCAAGTGTGTTCAGTACTTGCCTCCTCTACCTCCTCCTCGCTTTGCTCATTTTGTTGAGTCTCTTGGTTTTGGTTTTTGTTTTGAGCCAAGGTTTCTCTGTAGCTTTGGTGCCTGTCCTGGAACTAGTTCTTGTAGACCAGGCTGGCCTTGAACCCCCAGAGATCCGCCTGCCTCTGCCTCTCGAGTGCTGGAATTAAAGGCACCACCACTGCCTGGTGAGTCTCTTGTGGTTTTTGTTGTTGTTGTTTTGTTTTTTTAGGAGAAATAAATACTTATTTCACCTTATACTTCCAGGTCATGGTCTATCTATGAAGGAGGTTAAGATAGGAACTTGAAGAAGAATTTACAAAGAAACACTGCCAGTTTTTGCTTAACTAGCCTTCTTATATAGTTTAGGACCACCTGCCTAGGGATGGTACCACCCACAGTGGGCTTGGCCTCCTATACAATTAACAATCAAGAGCTATAGTGCCAATGGAATGTGGAGGGTCAGCTATAGAGTCTCTTGTTTTTAAGGTAAAGTTCAAACCAGGCATGTCTGCTTATCACGTACAATGCTATTGACAGTTAGATCCAGATTACCTGTGTCCATAATCTGACCCGCACCTACAGCGCTGTTGGGGAACACTTTGCTATACTCTAACCCTACTCTGCCCTCTTCCTTCCGACATTGTTCCTGCCAGCACCCTTCCCCCCATACTGTCTGGCATCTACCTGTTCACCCTAAGAAAAGTGTCTTTATGTAAATACTGCGCATCCTCTAACTGTCCCAGGAAGTCCCACTTGTAACGCGTCACTTGGCTGCTTCCTGCCTCTGCTGCTTCCCCTGAGGCCCAAACTGCTGCCGTCCCCATAGCCGTTGCCTCCCAGCCTCTGCGTTCTTCCTTTGCTTCAACATAACATCTGGGGAAATCTTATCATTTTTTTCATTCATTTATTTTGCCTGTGTGTGCACATGTGCTGTGCCGTGGTGCACATGTAGAAACCAGAGGACAATTTGTGGGAGTCAGTCTCTCCTTCCTCCACATGGGTGATCAGGATTGGCAGCAAGTGCTCTTCCCCACTGAGCCAACTCACCATCCCATCCCAGAGCTTTCTCTTAGTTAACTCTACCTGCTTTCTTGCTGAGAGTCCCTTGGTAGCTTCCCAGCTCATTCCGAGTAGACGCCTAGAAGCCTGGCACTGGACACTGACTTATAAAGTACTGCGTACCAGCTCCTCACTGTTCTCTTACCTTCTTCCTGTTCTTGCTTTCCCAGCCCCTCAACTCACATCCTCTTCCTACAGTGGCCTTCTTCCTCTTCCTACAATGACCTTCTTCCTCTTCCTACATGGCCTTCTTCCTCTTCCTACAATGACCTTCTTCCTCTTCCTACAATGACCTTCTTCCTCTTCCTACAATGACCTTCTTCATCTTCCTTTTCTTGGAACGAGCCAAGCACATTTCTACCCCCAAACTTTTGTACTGTGGTCCCTTCACTTGGAGCTCTCTCATTCAGATCTTTGCGGGGCCTGCATCCTCATTCTTTCTTCCGGCCTCAGGTCACCTTGCCAGAGAGATGTGAGATGACCACACTTAGCACAGCCACCTAGTCCTGTGCACTCAACTGTATTTCCTCTAAAGCACTCACTGCCATCTTGATACATGGGCTTTTATTTATTCATTTGTATGTGGCTCTCCTCAGAATACAAGCTTGAAGACAGTGTGGGGATGTTTTATTCTTTTGCATTCTTGGAAGTTAGGGCTTTGCAGATGGTGTGTGCTTGACTGGTCTGTGAGGCCCCAAATGAGAATTTTTTTTCAGTCTTCTCTTCCCAACTGTCTTCCCGTAACAGTGTGCTTGTACTTCTGCCCTAGTAATATCTTACTCCATTACTTTCCGTTCTGTCCATGTAGGTATGTGAGATGCTATCAGTAGGGCCTAGCTTATTTTTATCAGCATATTTATGGACTTTATCCCGTGTCTGACGCCTAACAAGTGCTGGTTGGGTATTGCATGAACACACAGAGTAGCCTGAACCAGTGCCTGAACCAACACTGTGTCACAGCAGGGCTCTGGCTTTACCAGCCTGCCTGTGACAACCTGTAGCAGATCCTACACAGGTCTTCAGACATGTGCTTCCTCTAGGTCTCACTTGGCATCATACAGCTGGAGGCTGGGCCAAGTGACTGTGTAGCCTTTTAGTGTTGGGATTGTTGCCAAGTTGCAAGTATTTTTAATAAAAATTATGTAGAAAATATCATAAAGGACAGTGTGCAGGATGCGCCAGAGTGCAAAGCATAAAGTGTTACCAGCAAAGGGTGTGACAGCAGGTTATAGATGGAGTCTTTAGACCAGGCCACTGACGTCGTCGGGTGGAGCCTGTCCCATGCTCCTTACAGATGGTAAATTCTGTAAATTGAAGATAGTTCTTTTGGGCCTCATTTGAGTTTACCTCCTGTAAATGGGTCTTTTACTCATTCAGCACCATGCCTGTCTTCTCCGAATAATGAACTTATTTCAGACCGATAGGAGAGGAAAAGATAGAATTCGTATGTAGTGCATTAAAGTCGGCAAAGACAAAGCCTCACCTCTGGAGAGCCAACGTTGTAGATCTTCCGAGCCATCGGATAGGGTCTGTGTATTGGCACATTATGGCCACCATACCTTTCCAAATACGAAACGAAACATCATTTTTATGCCCTTCTATGTTCATAGAGTTCAAGAAATATAGTGTGCAACCAAACCAGCGATAACATAATTTCATGACTGTGTACTCCCTAGAAAAACTTTAACAGGATTAATAAAAAAATTACGCTAACATAGTTGAAAGTCTGCCAACAGCTGTTGCAAATTACTGTGTTTTATCTGATGTTCCTCATATACCTGTCTAAACGGAAAGTGAACTTACTCGCCTGACAGCATGAACTCAGATTATTTAATGTTCGTCTCTTCTCCAAAGTTACTTGCTGTTCTCTAAAGACAATTCATAACTGATGTTCCATGGCTGTTCCGTGCACCAGGTACTAGATTAACCAGTGTCTGAATGGTGGACGAGCACACGTCGGGGAGGCGTTTGCTCCCATTCATCTTCCTTGAGACTCTGGCAGAGTTAGCCCACTCTCATGAATTGTTCTCATCGCAATAAAGAAACCCTTGGTGTGACAGACACAGCAGATTGAAATAAGGCAGACATTTTGGTAAAGATGGTTGACAATTCTGTATCATCTTATCATATCAAGAATAAATTTCTGGCAAGTGTAAGAATTTCCATAAAGAAAATAAATTAAAATGGTCTTTTTTCTTGATTTTTTTTATCCAAAGTAGTTTACATCTAGTTTAGAAAATCATTTAAAAGTCAAAGGACGAAATTAAAATATACAAAGTACATGCCCAGAGGGTAGCACTTTCAGCTTTTGACCACTTTTTTCTACCTTTACTCTTTTTAAAATTTGTGACCTCTTTTTCTTTAGTTGTTATTATGTGTGTATGTGTTATATATGTGTGTATGTGAATGTATATATATACACATATACAACACGTGTCATACATACATAATATATATTATACACATACAACTAAATTAGTTGATCTCTTATTAAGAATCCTACTCTGATTTTTATCACATAGATTACAAATACTTTTTCAATCAGAGCTTGATTATTAATTGTATGCTTCATTTTGTACAAACATTTTTAAAACATACATTCAAATCCACTAATCTTTTAAAAAAATGTCTTTGACACCCTATCTATAATATGGCTACCATAAAAATAGATCTTGTATAAGTAAATAATCTGTTATAAGTTGTATAAACAGAATAATAGTTGTAGAACTTCATTTTTCCATTTTCCTTCCCCTCCTTTTTCCCTTCCTTGAGACAAGGTTCCATAATGTTCTTTGCTTACAAGACTGTATTGCTGTCTTCCTGGACTGTGTAGTAGAACAGGGTGCTGTTGCTGTCTTCCTGGACTGTCTAGAACAGGGTGCTGTTGCTGTCTTCCTGGACTGTCTAGAACAGGGTGCTGTTGCCGTC
>NW_004949152.1:1779429-1788881 GCF_000317375.1 Microtus ochrogaster | reverse complement strand
ACAGGGTGCTGTTGCTGTCTTCCTAGACTGTATAGAACAGGGTGCTGTTGCTGTCTTCCTGGACTGTATAGGACAGGGTGCTGTTGCTGCCTCCATTTTGCAGTTGTGATAAATGAAGTAGAGAAACTGTAAGTTCTGGGTGAATCTCTGACAGTGGACAGCAGTGTGCCATGTGCCTCTGGCCTCTCATGTTACATTCATGTTCATACACAGCAGTGCTCCACATGCTTCTGCCCTTTCCCATTACATCCATGCCATGTATAGCAGTGGTTCACCTGCTTCTGCCCTTTCCTGCCACATCCATGATCATCCCAGCAGTGCTCCACATACCTCTGCCCTTTCGTGTTACATCCATGATCATCCCCAGGAGTGCTCCACATCCCTCTGCCCTTTTCTGTCATGTCCATGATCATCTAGCTCTTAGGCTTCTGAGATAGTCAGACTCTACTTATTTAGTGAGTTCTTTTTCCATGGTCAGACTTGATGAATTTGTTTTCTTTTGTATACTTCCTGTCAAATCTTGCAGGATTGCCCCCTACCCATTCTGTAAATGAACCAGAATGGGCTAGATTATGCTGTAGTCACAGATAACCTGTAGCCTGAGGACTTGAGTTTGTATCTCTAGTACCCATGTAGAAAGCCAGGAGTCATGGTACACGCACATCTGTCATCCTAATGCTGGGGAGGTGGAGACAGGCCCATCCCTGGAGCTAGCCTAGCCAATCAGTGTGAGACCCTGTCAGTAAGTGATTAAGGTGGATGCCTGACCTTGGTCTCTGGCTTCTGCACACATAAGCACACAGGTGCGCGTCTGTCTGTATGTACACATGCACACACCCACAGGAATAAGCATGTTGTCTCCCCATGCATGAAGGCCTGAACAGCACAGTGGTCTGAGGACAGGTAAGTGGGTTGCTATCCCTAGGCTTTTCCTTGAGGACTCAGCCTGAAACTGAGGGAACAATTCAGATTAAACTTTATGGGGACAAGCATAAATCCTGTGCCGAGGAGCCAGAGTGGTGCCAGGAAAGCCAAACAGTCCTGAGCAGCATCAGTGCGTGTTTCTGTATTAGTGGGGGGGATTTGTCTGAAGACCCCATTTTCATGACACCAGTTGAATTGCCTTTTGTAGAATATTCTGGGCACTAGTATTGTAGTCATGAGTCAAATTGTCATGACTCTTGTGTTCATAGAACTTAATGTCTTCACTTCCGGAGAGGTGAGTTTTCTTTAGGTGAGTGTGTTGAACCAGAAGCCAGTTTGTCAGTAATTAATTGGAAGGGATTCAGTCAGGTAGTTAATATCACCCCACTGGAGCCAGACAGATACTACAGCCCGTACTTTAGGTGAGTGTGTTGAACCAGAAGCCAGTTTGCCAGGAATTGAAAGGTGTTCAATCAGGTAGCTAATATCACCCCACTGGAGCCAGACAGATACTACAGCCTGTATATCCTGGCCTGACATTTACCAGCGTGACTCAGGGCAAGCTTCCCCAGAGCCTGGCTGCTTCAGTGTTGTATCCGTGGGCCAGGGCTGATAGTGTGTGTAAAGGCATGAGAAATTAGCCAGTCTGGCTGAGTCAGAACAACCTGGCATAGAGCAAACACTGACAGTAGGCAATAATTAGTTTGCAAATAAAATTATATTTTCTGCAAAGCCAAAGGATGCAAGAGAGATTGAAGGCACAAGAAGCCTGGGAATTCAAAGGCCAAATTCTTCTCATTTATTGTTGGTGCTGAAGATTGTTAGTAGTTAGAGCTTCAGCCCGACAGTGCTCACTGGAGAGTCTCCTGTCAGTTTTGTGTAAGTTTTTGCTTTTTAGACTGGCAAGATATGAACCCGGCTTGGAAAAGACATGAGGTAGTTTAATTTCTTCCTGGACCCTTATAAAGAAAATAGCCTTTTGCAAATAATAAGATAGTAGCCATTTATACCCATTTCTCCCCTTTGGTTTCATTTTAGTGGCAGCTGAAATATCCTAAACTGGTTCTCCGGGAAGCCGGCAGTATATCCGAGGAGCTGCATAAAGAGGTCCCTGAGGCCTTCCTCACACTGCATAAGCATGGCTGCATGTTTCGGGACGTGGTTAGGATCCAAGGCAAAGATGTGCTCACCCCAGTGTCTCGCATCCTCATTGGGGACCCAGGCTGCACCTACAAGTACCTGAACACCAGACTCTTCACAGTGCCCTGGCCAGTGAAGGGCTGCACCATCAATTACACAGAGGCTGAGATCGCCGCTGCATGTCAGACCTTCCTCAAGCTCAATGACTACCTGCAGGGTGAGACAATCCAGGCCCTGGAAGAACTGGCCATCAAAGAGAAGGCTAACGAAGATGCTGTGCCCCTGTGCATGGCAGAGTTCCCCAGGGTTGGCATGGGGTCGTCCTGTGATGATGAAGTGGACATTAAGAGCAGAGCAGCCTACAACGTAACTCTGCTAAACTTCATGGATCCTCAGAAAATGCCATACCTGAAAGAGGAGCCTTATTTTGGCATGGGGAAGATGGCGGTGAGCTGGCATCACGATGAGAACCTGGTGGACAGGTCAGCAGTGGCCGTGTACAGCTATAGCTGTGAAGGTACAGTCTGCTCTGATGGCAGTGTGACCAGAGTCACATGGGTGTTTATGTGTTGTGTGTCCTTTCCCCCTCCATCCTGGCTCACGAGTCTGCAGAGCATCCCTCTTTCCCATCTAAATGCACTCTGGCTCATTGTTGCCCTGTGTGCAGAATATTTCTGCATGTAAGCACTACTGTCATTTTGTCTTCCCATCGCCCAGGAGAGCAGCCGTCGGATCCACACAGCCAATTGCTGTTCTTTAATGCTCAGGGTCGGCTGTTCAGTCACCACAATTAGCTCGCTGAGGAAGAGCTAGGAAAACAGGAACCTGTCAAGTTTCTCCCGGTTCTCACAGGTGTACATTCTTGCATTGCCAAAATGCTTTATTATGCCTGACATCACCATCTCAGTGGTTGGGATCTGTCAGGTATGGACCTGTTCTTGGCTTCCTGTCGTTTTTTATAAGACCCTCCTTGACAGAAGCAGTTAAGTGGCTTCTGTAGGCAGACATTCCTGCTTTCGTGCCTTTTCTAAGGTCCCGACGCCTTGGAGCAGAGGGCTGTAGATTGCCAACTTGGAGACCTAACTATCTTTTCCTGTTGTTCTGTTTCTGTTTATCTAGGATCCCCAAGAGTTCCTCAGAACAGGATTGTGAAAGGTACTGAGTGTGTGGAGCCCAGCAGGACCACTGACTCCTTTATTACCTGATGATTAGACAGAGGAGTGCGGGAAGCCCTTGTAAAGCTAGGGTACTGAGTCTTCTGAGAGGGTGAACTAGAACTTTTAAGGTCTTTGTTTCCTGACAATCCCAGTTTCTTTATTGATTTTTGTTGTTTCTTGTCTTTTGTTTGCTGAAATGGCTGTTTTGGAAAAGTGATTTAAGAGAAAAGAAATCCATCCTATGGTACTCTTAAATTTCTTCATTTTTCCAGTCTCAAAAATTTCCTCAGGATAACTAATATCTTTTCTAAATTTACCTTGGACTTTTAGTCCAAAACAAGGAACAAGTGAAATGTCTTCAGTTTCCCTGGCATCTCAAGTAGTGGTTGCAACCTAAAAATCCCTTGAAGTCATAATTCAGTGCTGTCCAGGAGGGAGGAGCCAAAGTCCTCTGATCTCGAATACAGCCTTTTGGGGATGTAAGAATTCCACAGGGAACAATGGAGTTGGTTAGCTGTTTCTGAGGAGGTGGCCACAGAACCTGCTGCCCTGTGTGTGACGGTACAGGTGGGCGGCCCAGAGCTGTCTTTGTGCTCTGCCCTGCTGCCCTGTTCCCAGTTTAATCATTCTGTTGTACTTCCCTTTCATGGGGGATCAAGAAAGATATTTAAAATTTTAACAAATAGAGTCTATAAAGCATCTATGATTGGGAGTAGTTAAATCTGATAAAGAGTAAAAAAATGCAGATTGTGTATACATAGAATTGTTGTGCTAGTGAAATGGATCAGTGAGTAAAGGCACTTGTTGCTAAGCCTGACTCCTAGAGTTTAGTCCCTAGGACCCACATGGTGAAAAGGAGAGAAATGACTCTGCAAATTGCCCTCTGACCCCTCATATATAGGCTGAGGTGCTCGCGCGCGCGCGCGCGCGCACACACACACACACAACAGAATAAATAATAAAATCTTAATAAAAACTTTAAAGAAATATTTCTACCTGCATTTACTAGCTGGAAGAGAGGCTTGCAGGATTCCCGTAGGTAAGAGCAGAGCAGTGGGATTCCTTTGTTCTCCTAATTTCCAAGATGGCCAGACTTTATCAAATAATCGTGACAGCGCTTGGGGGTTCTTCCCAGAGCACCTGCTGTGGCCAGACACTTTAAGGACTTGACGTGTTTTAGCCAGTTTCATCTTGTTCACAGTGCCCAGTGACTAAAGTAGAAGCGAAGTACTGTCACGCTCCATCGAAGGCTGTTTTGATCAATGGCCACACATAGGATGTTAGTTCTATGAACTTGTAATGGGTCTGAAAATTTTCTATTATCTAGTGACTCTGTAATATCACAGCACAGTGAGTTACCAACTGATACATGTGGACAGGCCTATGGTGCTGTCTGCCTTGCAAGAATAACATAGCCAGCTCTGTCCATATCCCTGGGTAATGATCATAAATGACAGCATGGGTCATGTATTTACTAGGTTTGTTTGTTTGTTTGTTTATTTATTTCTGTTTTGGTGTGTCTTCTATTTATTAAAAAGACAGTTATGGCCAAACTCTATGCTATGGTAGGTGGGAGTTGTTCATTGACCACCTATTACGTCGGCTCTTGAGTGCATGAAGAAGAGGAGTGAAATGTTTGGCCGCACCATCTGTGCTTGGTTTTCACTCAGTGCTTTTCCTACAGGGATAAAATTCCCAAGGCTACTTCTGAGAATGCACCTCATTGTTAAGGGATGTATAACTGTCCTTGTACTGTCCTTATTTAACAGATGAGAAAACTGGGCCCTTGTTGGCTGCTAGTGGGAGCAGGGCTAGAGACCTTTGACCTCACAGGGTAGATTCCTACGCTGTGTGACTTATGGGCGTGCATTTCCCATCTGAGCAGTTAGCTGCTTTGGGAATGTGGGTATTTAAAATGGTGTACTGTTCAGTTTCTAGAGTGGTGAAGTGAACATTCTATTAGCCCTCCATATGGTACTGATGCCTTCTTCTCTCCCTTCATCTGTGCTGCTCCGCCATGCACACACACTCTGGGCACTGGAGTGGGCTGAATGAGGATAGTCCGTGAACTGGAGCCCTTCTCTACCATCTCTGTGTCCGTGGAGAGTCAAGTGGTGTGCAAACCACGTGCCTTGAAATGCCCCAGTGATTCTATTTCTTCCAACAGATGATGTGTGTGGCTCCAACCTCTTTATATCTCTGCGAGCACTGTGGTAAGGGTGAGACATAAAGCAAAGAAAACCGGGCCACACCCCACAACCCCAGAGAACCTAGACAGCAAAGGGGACCCTAAGAGAGATATGTGGATCTACATAGGAAGGTAAAAAAGACAAGATCTCCTGAGTAAATTGGGAGTGTGGGGGTCACAGGAGAGGATAGAAGGAGAGAGGGGAGAAAGGGAGGATCACAGAGAAAAATGTATAGTCAATAAAAATAAAAAAGAGAGAGCCTTGGGTTCAAGTCCTGCTTAGTGGTCAGTGGGCTAGAGCGGTTACAGCGCGTGGAAATATCGAAGCCAGACTGTTTCCCATGCTCTTTAAAGTGTTCAGTGCTAAAGATGTGGGACTTTGCTAAAGAGTCTGGACAGCATGGGGCCCCAAGGACATGTCCCGCCCATCTCTCCTTGTCCTGACAGACTGGCTGAGTCGTGTGCTCTTGAGATTGTGATGTGGCATGCTGGACGAGACTCTTGGAATCTCTTGGCCCTAGTCTCCACATGGAGGCAGGAAGTACTCCACAGGGCTACACTTACTTAGTCGGAGAGTGTGGCTGAGCCATGGAGTGCTTCCCAAGGTGCACTGGGAGCTCAGATCAGAAGTGATTATTTTCTGCTGAACTCAAATGAGCTGCAGCTTACTGTCTTTGGGGACTCGCTCTCACTACCAGGGACTCTTCTGCAGATTTATAATGAGCTGATCATTGCTTTTTCGTCTATTTTCATGAGTAGAAGCCATTGAGAAGCAATTTGTATAGGATACGTGCAATTATATTCTAAATTTATTGGACTTCACATGCATTTCTAGCTAATAGATATCTCTAGAAGGAAGATTGAAACAGTACAATTTTTAATCAGGAATGGCTTCAGGGAACCATATGTAAATAGGCAAAGTATTTGATTTTCGTATATTCCAGGCTTGGTGGCAGTTGCTTGTTACTCCTAGTTATAAAAAAAATGAATTTTTGCAGGAAAAGCTTTAAAACTCATAGTTAATATTGTCTAACACCTTGTTCTATGATTGGAACACCTTTGAAGATGCCACTCAGACTCAATGTTTGGTTACCATTTTGTGCATACAAAGCCTGTGTGCGTGGGTGCCTGCGTGTGCACATGTGTGTGTGGGGGTGTGCACAGAGTGTACAGATGTGTGCTGCCTGCACACGTACATATGGAGAGCAGAACAGGATTGGGAGTTCTCTTCCACCACTTTTCCCTCTTGCTGCTGTCAGACAAGGGCTGGGGTGACATGCTCAGTAGGGCATTGAACCCAGGTCTCACCCCGTGTTACCACTTTTGGTTTCTCTCTCTCTCTCTCTCTCTCTCTCTCTCTCTCTCTCTCTCTCTCTGCTCTGAAAGGTGTGATTCCCTGTCACACTGTCTTTATAGGAAAATTGATCCATAAATTTTTAACTAGTGACCAGTGTGAAGAATTCTCTTGATTAGCTTCTGGATCTCTCCGGAAGAGCTAGGGAGCTAATCCATGTGTGTGTCCAGTGTGTGATAGTCTAGAAAGTAAAGTCTCTACAGTAACTTCCTTAAGACTTCAGGGCTCTCATTCGGGACTCTGATCTGGGGAAAGATGAATCATTTTAAGGGTGGAGTTTGTTCAGTGGATTCTCACAGCCTTGCTGTGAAGTGGGTAGCCCTGTACCCCCTAGCTTATCATTAACGTGTTGAAAACTGGCTGGCAATTACAGGGAGGGGTTGGGAAGCATTGGGAAGTTTCAAAGGGTTCTATGGTTGTTGATCTCCTCTCCCAGGATCTCTGTTTAAGGTGTCAGGACTGATTTGACTCTTGTTTGCTTGTTTGTATTTTGATGTCTTTGTAAACATTTATTTGGTTCTTTAAATGTTGGTTGTCCCCTGGCCTTCTCTTTTACCATCTAGAAAATTATCATGTGTTCACCCAGAATACATCTCCTGTTTGCCAAGCAACCATCTAGTAGTTCAGCATTCAACAGTGAGGAAGACAGAAATCCCTGCCTCTGCTGCAGCTGTGGAAGGCAATGGGCAGGCCTTTGCCTGCTACCATATAAAGTACTGGGCTTGAACCTTGAGGGAGACGGGAGTAGAAGGGAAGTGACACTGAGAACGAGAGCGGAAAGAGGCTGCCATAGGAACCCCAATGATGGGACATATCAGAACAGGCAGAATGCGCAGAAAGTGTCTGGCTAGGACCCAAATGAGAGCCGCAGGACATCGGTGCCCACAGTGGAGACGACCAGCAGAGGAGTCCTTGGTCAAGAGAAGGCCAAGGCACCAAGGGTGGAAAGATCTCTGTCCCAGAAGCTTTAGTCAGGATAAATGCCATGTAGTCGTCTCCTTATGTGCTCTAATGCCCTTGCGAAGCCATCACTTCAGTCAATGTAGCAAACTACCCTCACCCCAGGAGTGGCTCTGTGTCCTTGATGAGTCCTTGCTGCTGTGTTTGGGGATCCTTAGATCTGCTTTCTAAAATTTACACAAGTGAAATTATGTATATGTTCTTTTAATTTTGGAGGGGGGGTCTGACGTCATTCACTTAGCATAATTATTTTAAGGTTTATCCATTTTTTTGTGTATCAGTAGTTCAGTATTATTCTGTTGTGTGATGGTTGTTTTGCTCTTTTGGCTCCTTGGCTCTTTCAGGGCCTGCCACCCAGCTCCCAAGTAAACCACACACATAGACTTATTCTTAGTTAAGAATGCTCGGCCTTAGCTTGGCTTGTTTCTAGCCAGCTTTTCTTAACTTCTATTACCCCAGCTACCTTTTGCCTCTGGGCTTTTTCTTTTCTTACTTCTATATATCTTGCATTCCTTCCTCTGTGACTGGCTTGGTGGCTGAGTGGCTGGCCCCTGACATCCTCCTCCCCTTGTTCTCTTGCTGCTCTTTCTCGTTCATGGTTCTCCTATTTATCCTTTCTGCCCGCCAGCCCCACCTTGCTCCTGCCTCACTATTGGCTGTTCAGCTCTTTATTAGACCATCAGGTGTTTTAGACAAGCAAAGAATCACAGCTTCACAGAGTTAAACAAATGTAGCATAAACAAAAGTTACACACTTTAAAATAATATTCCCCAACATTATTTTACTATCTTTTCTGTTATGGTACAATTGTATGCATGCTAAGTTGTTACATAATTATTTTAAGCATACCATTCAGTCAGGGGCATTAAACTTGTCCATCTTATTGGGGGTCACCACTGTCCATCTCCAGAATGTTTTCATCCTTCCATACCAGCTCCCCAGTCTCTCTTTCCTCATCCCCTAGTAACCACTGTTCTGTTGTCTGTCTTTTGGGGCTTTGATAGAGTGCCTCCTTTATTAAAACAAATTTCTATGTGCTGTTCAACTGTGCCAGTCAACCACAAAGAGGAATGTTTGCTGAGACTGACTTGAGAGACCACAGACCTGCGCCTAGTCCCCAAGAGCTGCATCACTTCCTCATTCTCAAGCCCCTCATCCACCTCTAGAGAAAGTCCCAGCTAGATTTTCCCCCTGCAGACCCGTCCATTCTCTTGGGAGGGAGAAGCTGCCCCTTGCTGTGTGTGTTAATGAACACAGTCTCATCTGTTGAGGTCAGACTCTGGTCTCTCCCCTGCCTTTTGTCTGCTTACTCTGCACCCCGAAATCTAACAGACTGAACTACTCTAGGTATCTTGTGTAAGTGAAATCATACATTTGTCCTTTCATGTCTGACTTACTTTATTGAACACACTGACTGACTGTTAGAGTATGATTCAGAATTCCATTTCTCCTTATGCCTGAGTGCTATTCAACTTCAGTGTGTATGTGTGTGTGCGTGTGCATGTGTGTGTGTGCGTGTGCATGTGTGTGTGCATGTGTGTGTGCATGTGTGGTGCGTGTGTATGTGTGTGTGGTGTGTGTGTATGTGTGGTGTGTGTGGTGTGTGTGTGTGTACGTGTGCATGTGTGTGTGCGTGTGTGTGGTGTGTGTGTGTACGTGTGCATGTGTGTGTGGTGTGTGTGTGTGGTGTGTGTGTGTGGTGTGTGTGTGGTGTGTGGTGTGTGTGTGT